>NW_024378750.1:0-82000 GCF_016835505.1 Polypterus senegalus
GATAAAAGAGCACTCCTTTCATGAAGGGGACTACCATTACTTGTTTATATAGGTATGTCAAGTCATTGCATTCTTCTATTAACATGTTTTCACCTTAACTATATTATAACACTATGTGTGGTCACAAGTTTAATACACCTAATGCCATTGAAAACCAGATTCAGTGTTGGATGGATGGAATGATGTACCTAATTATTAGTTGATTTCCCATTTGTCCTGTGAAAACCTTAAATTTATTTGATTAAGAAATCAGCTATATGTTGAAAATATCAGGGTCATGCGTAATAATTTAGACTCCTGCATTTTAGCTGCTACAGATTACATGCCTATACATTTCTACTCCAAATAACTAATTGCATTGCATCGTATAATTGCTGAAATTAATGGGAATCTGCTCGCCAGGAGGCTGCTGCTTTACGTTGCATTATTGTCACATTCCTGTAAATAATACGGCGACTTTCATAGCCTTGTGCCATGGTACATTATTTTTCTGGTTAAGCCCATTTGCAGACGGGTACACTTGTTAGCATGAAAGGATGTACCTGGAGCCTAATTTATAAAACTTGTATGCACACAAAAAAGAGACTCAAAATGTGCATATTCAGCTTCCAATGGGAACATGATTTATAAAAGAAACCATGACAAGAGAACATGCGTATATTTATGGCAACTATGACCCAGGTGTATGCAACATTTCAGAGGAACTGGGAAATGATTTCACTCTTGATCGAGTAAGAAAATTCAGCTAACTGATGACTCTCACACATAGTTCATGTCACCAAGCCATTATTATAATGTGCACTGACATGAAAAATTTATTACACCTTAAAAGTGATGAATATGAAGTACAGACTGTGCTATTTTAGTTCACTTTTAAAAGGGCCAATGCTGTGCTGAAAACGTTTTTGGTTATTTGTCAGTTTATATTGGCTGCCTGTTGTCACTTTTCAGTGAACTGGCCAACATGTCAGGAATATCTCAGCAAAGCTTCTCTCCATCATGCCTGCTGAACTGGAAGCCAATAGCTGACTGGCATGGTACCTTATCCAGTTTTCATATGGTGTGGGTGCACATACATAAAACATAACATGTTTTGTCAGCTTAAAAAGGCAATTTGCAGCGGTCTCCGATTTTGCTAACATAATCAGAGCAATTTACTGCACTCATATTGCAATAAGGGCACCTAGCAAGAACGAAACTGTGGTTATTAATCGAGGGCAGTGACATTCCATTAATGCACAAGTCATCTGTGATGTCAAGGTGAGACTCACAAACATTGTGGCTAAGTGACCTGGATCAACCCATGGTTCAAACTATCTTTGACAGTCGTGATGGTACTATATGTGGAAGACGAATGTTCTCTTCTCTCCCTTGTACTAATTCATGTCTGAGAAGTAAGCTTTACGAAACCATGTAAAAGCATGCTTTGTTTTAGCAAACAGAAAAATGTTTGTGCAAAGGACTCAAGGTCTAAGCATTCCACACATGAGTCTGCCTTATCACGTTTTCCCTTAGCTTACATCTGAACGCCATAACAAAAGGATCCAAGAAATCAAGTTGCACAAGGGGTGTTGAAGGGGCTCAAGGATTGTGTATAATAAGCGTGTTGACTGTTACATTTCATAATGATATTAAATCACGCATTCTAGGGGTATAAAAACTTGCCCCACCCAACAGATGGGGTTCAGAAGAGCCCTGACACTATCATGTATATTTGATTGTCTGCTTTTCTGAAACTCTTCTCACTGTGACTCTGCAAAATAAAGCTGCTTTATAACCACACCTACTGTCTAGTTTGAAGTCTTCGTCCACATATACGTGATGTCTGGCTTATTTGTAACATACCTGGATAAACCCTTAGTTTTTCATATGACTTGTACTGCTCATTGTAACAGCAATCATGTCATTACATATGCCAGGTAATTGCTGCTACCCATCAAACGCTAGCCCCTAATGCCTTTCCCTGACCTCAAGAACACAGAGGACAGTTGTTATAATGCCATGCAGTATCTTGCATTCTCAGTTGCAGAATGCAGCCAGATAATCTTGAATGTAGGCAGCCATATGTCGATGCATCAGAAGGGAGCTGCTTTACCAGACAACAGCATCATGAGGTTGATAAGCATGCTCCATTTAAAGAGCATTCACATGCACACATTTACAGGGTGATTGTGATTTATAAATGGTAAATTACATAGAAATGTGTGTACGCCAGGTTTTATAAATCTAATTTTTGTGCATCCTTTTTCCTTTTTTTGGTATGTACATATTTTTACACTCAAATTCACGTAAAGTTTTATTTTTTATTTATTTTTTTTTTTTTTTTTTTTTTTTTTACGTGTCCTGTTCGGCTGTGAAGCAATCAGAATTGATGTCTGAATGCTGGCGACTAGCCTTACAGTTTTTCTCTCAGGTGGAGCGTTACAGCTTCTGCTGACGTCACGCCTGATACCAAAACTTTATTAAAAATATTTTTAGATGTTTTAAGATTCGAACCGGACACGGAGACAAAAGTGAAAGAAAAGAAGAGAGAGAAGGAAGAGATGGAGGTAAAGGGGGAGGGGGGGTTTCGTATAGAATAAACAATAAATGAACCAGAATCCGCTTCTAGACCTGCAGAAAGAGGGGGAAAAAAAAACCACAAGACAAAAACATTGCTGCATCAGCTACATGAAGATATATAAAAGTAAAAATGTTTGCTGACAATCATACAGTAATTATTACTGAGGCATTTAAGGCCACCACAACCTTAGATCATGTGCTGAAGATGTCCAAGTCATACTTATGAAATCACCATGTGAGCACCTGTGTGTGTACGCACGCTTGTATGTGTAAGGTTTCTCTATAGGAGCATCCAATAGTGAGTGTGAAGGGCCACAGACCTGCCCCCAAAACGTGCGGAAGATGGAGGGAGTTCCAAGCCCAGAGATCCAGAGGTCACCCCAGAGCGCGAGACCCCAGGGAGGCCGTCACCAGAGAAGCCCCAACCCCCACCGAGAGGCGCAGAGGATCACCCGGGGTCACAACCAGCAGCCGGCAGAGTCCCGGAGATATCAACGGCAAGCCCTCAGGCCCGCCCAGCCGCTCTCCCGAGTCGGCCGGGCCCGAACCCAGCAGCCCGGGACCCGAGGCGACCCACCCGCCGAGGATCCAACAGAGCCCAGGGAACCAGATCCCACCAGGCAGCCACCGGGAGCGACCAGACAGATGCTTAAGGCAGGGGAGGGTAGGCAAAGATGGTGTAGTATTGCCAGATGTCCCAGGAGAGGGAGGAGTCCAAAACCCCACCTGACATATACAGTCACACACAAACACAGTCATACACTCCCTCCCTCATGCTCTCACATACACATACAACCCAAGACTTACAAGGATGTACGCCAGACACCCATTCACACTCCCCACACACACCTACCTAACTCTGGTCCCGGTGCTGCCGTACCTGAGGTACAGCCATTCCTGGACGTCAGAGTTAGCCCCGTTCCGCAGGGGTAATAGTGAGCAGGCACCCCCATCCAACGTAGAGCAAAGCAACCCACCACTCCAGACCACAGGCAGACGGCCAGCTCCCACTCCTAGCCTCCAGCCCCGGGCAGCTAACTGAGAACAGAAGTGTGATAAGACCTCTAGTCTCCCTCCGCCTGCTCTAATGTAGTGTTGGTGTGTGCTGATAAGGTGCATTTTGTGGTTGGGGCGCAGGCAGTGCCGGCACCATGTGGCCTACACCAGCTGATGCCAACACACAGCCCCACCTCCCCCCCAAAACTCTCCGTGACTAGGTGCAGTTTAAAATTGGAAGTGGACACCGGCACTCGGAGTGAGGCTGAAATTTCCCCCCACCGGATGCCGTTGAGTGTGCCCACTCCCAAGGCCCTAAGTGTGCATTTGTGTGGAATGTTTTTTGTGGAAGTGTTTAATGTGCAAATAAAATTGGGGTGTAGGCTGCCACAGGACTGCGGAAACGGGATCCATACCCGCACCCCCTGACTTACCCACACCCCAAGGCCCTATGTGCATGTTTGTGTGATGATGTGAAGGAGCAGGAGGAGGGAAATGTCTGAGGATGGGGAGGAACGGCTGAGGGGCCTGAGCCCTCCAGGGAGCCAGCTCCCCTACTGGCCCCAATAGGCACCTCCGTTCCCAAAATCCACCCGGGCACGGAGGCCCCAGCCTATCTAGCCATGGCCCAAGCAGCAGCATCACAGAGCCCCACGGAGTCTGAGGCCACCAACCCACACCACCCCAGCAGAATATTTACTCCCATCCCCACATTTACTCAACATTCAGATTAAGTAAGACATAAGACACCCAGGATAAAGCTGGATCCTCCCCCTCCCGGACATCCCCCTCCCCCATGGTGGAACTGCCGCACGTTCCGGCCCTCTTCCCGCAGCGTACATGCCAGGACCCAACCCCCAAGGCCCCACCCATATCCCCATCCGGGGACGGCCGCCCCCAAACCCTAAGCCACCAGGCCCACACCCAGACCAACCCAGGGGCATTGCGGCCACTAGGCAGCGACCGCAGCCACCGTCAAGACCCCCTAAGGCCCTACACACAACCACCAGAAGCCCACCCCCGGAGGTAACCCAAGCACCACCAGAGTCGGGCAGCAGCCCCCCAGCCCAAGACCCCCTAGTGAACCCACCCCAGGGATCCTCCAGATACTCCAAGCTCAGACTCTCCACCACATCAACCACAGCATCCCGCAGGACCATATCAATGACCCTCCATCATCGCTATGTGATGGAACCGATCAAAGGAGCCCAGAGAGATTGATTTGAAGTGGAGGCAGAGGCTGTCTCAAGTGTAATATGATCCAATAAAAGATTTCTATACTGGTTAATGCAAAGATTATCTTTGTTTTTCCAGTTTATGAGGATAGTTTTCTTAGCGATGCATATGGCAGTGAGAACCACGTGAACCAAATTTGTTTCAATCGGGACATCCTCTAGGTTCCCCAGCAAGCAAAATGAGGGGGAAGTTGGGATATCACATTTCAGACACTTTGACAGGTCTTCACATACTCTATACCAGAATCCCTGAACAGGTGGACATGACCACAGTGCGTGGATATAACTGTCAGGAATGTTGTCTGTGCAGTGTGTGCAGGTGTCAGATGGCACAAATCCCATCCTGAACATCCGATGACCTGTATAGTGTACTCTGTGTAGAATTTTGTATTGAATTAGTTGTAAATTGGGGTTTCTGATCGTTTTAAAAGTTTTTAAACAGGTTTGGGACCAGAAAGTCTGATCAAAGCTAACTAATAGATCCTCCTCCCATTTGCCTATAGGAATTGCTATTGTATCATCTATTTTGGTCAATGTTTTATATACTTTAGACAGTAATTTGGGGTGTTTGAGATTACAGAAGTCTAATACCCTTGATGGTGTTTGTAATTCTACTTTAAGCTTAAATTTTTCTTTAACTACTGATTTAATTTGGAGATATTCTAAAATCTATTCTTGTCTATCCCAAATTGGGAGACTATTCTGTTAAATGGAATGAAATCCAATCCTTCAACTATGTGTTCCATGTATAGAATTCCTTTACTTTTCCAGTATGGGAGGTTCATCATTTTATTGTTTTGCAATATGTCAGGATTATTCCAGATGGGTGTGCGTCTGCATGGAATTAGTGAAGACTCCGTCATTTTTAGATATTCCCACCATGCTGTCAGTGAGGTACTGATATTAATACTTTTAAAGCTTTCATGCTTTCTTATTTTTGAGCTAATAAACGGTAGGTCCGAAAGCTCTATAGTATTGCAAAGTGTCTGTTCTACATCTAACCAGGACTCATCCAGCGGGTTATGTTGCAACCATCTTGGTATATATTGGAGCCTGTTGGTTAAGAAATAATGATAGAAGTTGGGTAGATCCAACCCTCCTCTATCTTTGGTCTTCTGTAGTGTTTTTAAGCTAATTCGTGGAGGTTTATCCTTCCAAAGGAATTTAGTGATGGAGGAGTCCAGGGATCTAAACCAATCAGATGATGGCTTGTTTGGGATCATAGAAAATAAGTAATTGATTCTTGGTAAAACCATCATTTTAATTGTGGCAACCCTCCCCATAAGTGATATCGGTAAGGATTTCCATCTAGCAAGATCATCTTCCACTTTCTTTAATAGTGGGATGTAGTTTAGTTTAGTTAGATCTGCCAGCCTGGGAGACACATGAATGCCCAGGTATGTAATATTCCCTGATTCCAATTGTGTATTAAGGGAATTGACAAAGAGAAATTAATTGGAAGAACTGTGGATTTTAACCAGTTTATTGAATAATCTGAAACTCTTGAAAAGGAGTTTATTAGTTCAATTGCCTGGGAGAGAGAGGATTGAGAATTCTGAAGATAAAGTAACACGTCATCTGCATAAAGACTGATTTTATGTTCTATGTTCTTACACTTTATGCCTTTAATAACTGTAGTTTGCCTGATTGCTGCTGCTAGTGGTTCAATAAAGATAGCAAATAGCGAGGGGGAGAGAGGGCATCCCTGCCTGGTCCCCCTCTGAAGACAGAAGCTATCTGATGTTTGGTCATTTGTCCTGACGCATGCTGTTGGTGAACTGTATAAAATTTTTAACCAGTTTATGAAGAAGTTTCCAAAACCAAATTTATGTAAAGTTGCAAATAAGAACTTCCAGTTAACTCTATCAAAAGCCTTTTCTGCATCGAGAGATAATATACTGGTTTCCATGTTTCTGCTATAAGAAAAGTCTATTAAGTTGAGTAATCTACGTGAATTTGTGGATGAATGTCTCCCCTTAATGAAACCAGTTTGGTCTGGATGTATTATGAAAGGGGTTACCTTCTCTAATCTTTTTGCAAGGGCTTTACAAATTATTTTCAGGTCAACATTAATAAGAGAAATTGGGCGATAGCTGGTAGGAAATATAGGATCTTTGCCTGGTTTTAACAGGAGACTAATGTTGGCTGAATTCATGTTTGGCTGTAGTCTACCATTTTCTTGTATTTCACACATCATTCTGAAGAATGTTGGCGCCAGAATGATCCAGAATTCTTTGTAGAACTCTGCTGGAAACCCATCTGGACCTGGAGCCTTCCTATTAGGCATGGAGTTAAGAGCTTCCTGAAGCTCATCTGATGTTAATGGCGAGTCCAGGACTGTAGCTTGGCTATCTGATAATTTAGGAAGTATTATCCTGTCTAGAAACTCATTGATCTCATTATCTGATGGGTTAATCTGTGGTGAGTACAAGGTTTTGTAAAAATCTCTGAAAGTGTTGTTTATTCTTTCAGGGTCATATACTATATTCCCAGTTGAGTCTTTAACAGCAGATATGGCAGTTTTCTCTTTGTTTATTTTTAACTGGTTGGCTAAATCTTGCCTGATTTATTACCGTGTTCAAAGTTTTCTATTCGTAGTCTTTGTGCTAAAAATTGTGTTTTTTTGTCAATAATTCCTTTAAGTTCTAGTTTACTTTTACGCAATTTGTTTTGTAATTCTTCTTCTGGGGATGCCTCTAGAGACTTAATGATTTCTTCTAATTCCTGAATACGTTTGTTTTCTATTTTTTCTTATGTGATGAGAAGGAAATTATTTTACCTCTCATCACTGCTTTCCTGCCTCCCAGAGAACAGATGCTGATGTTCCAGGAATGTCATTGTGTTCTAAATATAAAGCCCACTCTTTTTTATAATATTCCACAAAACCTTCATCTTTAAGCAGTGACGCATTAAACCTCCAGTTTTACCTGATGGGATTGTTTTCTTATTTAACAGAGTTAAAGAAACTGGAGCATGATCGCTGACAACTATAGGGTGTATCTCAGTGTCTGAAATGTCAGCCAATAATGAGCTGCTGACTAGAAAATAGTCCAAACGTGAGTGAGAGTGATGAACATGTGAGAAAAAAGTATACTCTCTACGGCTGGGATAAAAAGATCGCCATGCATCACAAAGCCCATAATCACTCATATACTGTTTGACTATATTAGTGGAATGCCAACTGCGCTGAGTCCCAGCTGTACTGAGCCTGTCTGAAGAATGATCCATCCAAAAATTAAAATCTCCGCAAGTATAAGTGGACAGTCCAAGTGTTCGGAGAGTACAGAGAAAAATTATGAAAGAATGCGGGTCATCTATGTTTGGACAGTATATGCTAACAATACATAAGCTTTGATTTTGTATAGACAGTTTTAGTATTATAAATCTACCATCTGGATCTGAGACTGTGTCCAATACTTTGAAATTTGTATTTTTGTGTATTAAAATAGCTACACCTCTTTGTCTAGAGTTATAGGCGGCAGAGAACAGTGTGGGAAACTCAGATGTTTTAAGTTCATCTGCAACTGTGGCAGACCTATGAGTCTCTTGTAATAAGACAACATCTGCCTGCAGTCTTTTAAGCTGATCAAAAATCTTTAATCTCTTCTCTCTAGAGCCAGTTCCATGAACATTCCAACTGACAAACCTTAGTGTACCCATAGTTGTGTGTGTGATTAGCTAATGTATGGTGCCTTCAGGTGAGTTAGTTAAGTAAATAAATGTATAATTTAATCTGAAGAAAAAAAATAAAAAAAATAAAAATAAATATATATATATATATAAATAAAAATAAAGCAATAAATAAGTAAATAAAAATATATGCATAATAATGCTAATAACAATAATAATATTATTAATGCTGATGATAATAATAATATGAATGCTGAAAATAAAAATAATAATAATTAAAATGCTGATAATAATAGTGCTAATGATAATAATAAAAAATAAAAATACTAATAATAATAGTGCTGATAATAATAATAATAATAATGCTGATGATAATACTAATGCTGATAATAATAATAATCATTCTGATAATAATACTAAAGCTGATAATAATCAGACAATAATAATAATAATAATAATAATCAGACAGAACCAAAAGTGTTTGTGGTTGTATGATAAAATGTAATAATTATAATCTAGTGTTTGTATGCGCGCGTTGTGTGTGTGCTGACGCAGTGTAGGAAAGTTGTGTGATTGTGTCATGCGGATGTAAAGTTCCAGAAGCAGGTAAAAGAAGGAAAGGAAAGAGTGATAAAGGTTAAGAAAAGAAAAAAAGTAAAAAGAAAAGGTGTTAGAGGTGTGGGGTGGCGAGAGAACAGGTGATCCCATCATCTAAACACGGATATAGCAGCTTTTTTTTATATCCTGACATGCTCATACCCAGTGAATCCCGATAAGAAAAATAAACTTGTGACCTGATGTTGGGCTAATAAAGCCAGTCTGTCACTCCTCGCTCCTTGTACAGCCTGTTGTTGACGTAGAGCTTGTCCACAGAAATGACAGCGGCTCCCTTCTTGGATGAATTTTTACGTATTGGGAACAGAACTCTCGGCGATCCAAAATTTCTTTAGGAAATTGATCATTCACGCTAAAATTTTTCCCTTTGAGCTCTTTCCGTGGCTCTTAACAAAATCCTTCTGTTTAAAATGCTCAAATTTAGCCACGATGGGACGAGGTCTTCTGCTGTCTGCTCTCTTGGCTCCAAGGCGATGTACCCGGTGAAAGGTGATGTTTTTACCGTTTCTTCGGGTATCTTCATGTGGGTCTGGAGAAAATACTTGATTGTTTGTTCGCAATCCTCCGGTTGTCCTTCCGTCTGCTCCGCAGGCTGCGAACACCAGATTGTCTCTCATGCTGCGGGCCTGAAGATCCAAAACCGTCTCCTTCAGGGTCTTGTTGTCTTGGGAGATCCGTGTCCATCCCTCTGTCAGGGAAGACACAGTCTCCCGCAGAGACGCGTTTTCAGCAGCAAGCCGCTCCACCTGATCCTGGCTGAATTCCAGAGATTGTCGGAGGTTCTGGAACTCCTGGTGTAGAATTTCGAGCAGGTGGAGTCGTCCCTCAAATCCCAAAAGCCTTTTATCTATAGAATCTAATAATTCTAATATATCCTTGCGGGGAGATGAGGTCGCCTCGGGGGAATCTTGAGGACGGCTTCTCTTGGTAGCAGGTGTTTCCGTGATAGCTGCTGCTTTCTTAGGCCCCATGACAACAGACTCAAAAACTTGATCAATATAATTTTGTAAACTTTCCAAATTTTCTTCACTTACCTCCAGGTTGAGCGAGTTATACTTACCGGATTAATTGCGTTGTCAGTAAATAAATTTGGCGTAAATGTGTCTTAATTGTTTAGAATGTTCGCTAAAGAGCTGCCATCTGCTTCAAACGCTGCCGAGAATCCGTGATCTTCCTAGCCAGCGCTTCTCTCTCCCAGCATGCTCCCGTCTCTCAATGGACATGTCCAACCCACGTAAAGTTTTATAAATGAGGTCCTGATCAGTAAGTATTCCTTAGGCAGTCAAATGTTACTCTTTATGGATCAAAGGTTCCAATGTGTGTCACAAAACCACACCGCGTGACATTACTACCACCAGCTGAAAGGATCCAAAGACTTTGATTTCTCTAAAGACCCAGTGCTCCAAATAGTTTACATTATCAGTAGGCAAGATTCAGTCAGCGTCTATTAAAGTTCCTTAGCACACTACACACTTTTTTTATCAAGTTATAAAGAGTTATGTGTTCTGATGTACCTCCTACTGCACCAGTACTGTTGTAATCAGGGTTTGGCTGAAAGACAGGAGCCTATTTTACGCTCTACATTACAAGCTGGTCAGCCTGTGTTGGCCTCGTTCTTCAAAACATTTTATTTTTCCTGTTCAGATGACCTTTATTGATAACATGATGATATTATGGTATAATATTCTGACCAGGTCATCCACAAATAGAGCAACAAGATTTCACCAATGCCCATTAACTTGATTTTGAAACTGCTTCATTTTTTGGTAACTACCTACCTACATGTTTTAAATAAATGTGTTTGCATGTATGATGCTTTTGCTGACTGAACAGGCAGTTACTTGAAAAGGGCAGGACTACCTGATAAAGTGATGTTTATAGAAAAAGACCAATTTTAATAAATGAGAACGAATCTACACAATTATTACAAGCCAGAATCTTGCCTGGACAAGCACACAATTTATTTGGCAGCCTTCAAAAACTTTCATTCAGTCATTCAGTAAATTTGTGTTTCCTGCTGTGTATTATAGGCAGTGCCACAAACAAGAGCCCATCTCTTTGACTTATTACTAACAGCAAATTCTTTCTTTCTCTTTACAGTCTGAGCAGCTCTAGTAAACCGTGAATTCATTTATTTTATTCTTATTTTCACATATTTCCTGTAGTTGTTAATATTTATCGTGCTGCTAAATCAAATGAGGACTCCCTAAAACAACCCAAACATTTCTGTGATAGCATTTTTCAGAATTTTCTCTTATTAAACTATTATTGGTAGACTAAACATGACCAGTGTTTTGTTAAGTTGTATTATGTAAGGCCCAAACTACTGCAAGTTTGACTGTCTCCTTTTAAGGATAAAACACAGAAGAGTTCCATTTTTAATCACAGCTAGAGCAGCCAAATGACCAAAATGGTCAACAACAGTTTTCTGAATATCAGTTCTTTTTACTGATTCTGCCAAGCCACTCACTTTCTAAACAAACTCGTCTTATCTGTTGAAATTCACACAACTGAGAATATAATGTTTTTTCTTTTTCTATTTTTTTTTTTTTTTAGTATTTTTCAAGCAACACTAGTGAAGGGAGAGACAGCAATCTGCATTGCAGAAATACCATTCCATCCTGCTTTTTAAATGGCCAAGGCTTTCACAGAATTTCCATTAGGCTGCGGATGTGCTACTGTTATTGTACAAGTTTACCTTAAGATATCTTTCTGAAAGGATGCTAATTAACATGACCCTGCTAATATAAAACAAGTTTAGAAGATGGGTAGATGGATTATTGCATCATTCGATTCATTTCTAAAAACTCTTGCCTTATTACAGGACATGCAGTACCAAAAAGGTAAAACCAGCACTACTTGGTAAAAGGTAGAAACTAATCCTGGATAGGACACCGGTTAATATAAGATTAGTGTTCTTGGAGAAAACAGGGAAGATGTTCAAATTCACATTAACATGCACAGGATCATGAATTGAACCCAGGCACTAGAGCTATGATGCTGCTGCACTAACCATTGTTTCATCATGTGGTCATAACAGTAATTTCAAACTTACACCTTCCAAGTATACACTATGTGCTACATGGTATAAAATAGTGCACACAGCTGAAAAGAGGGTCCTCTTTGCCCTCCATTAAGTACATCTTTGTAAAGTGTTGCATCTGCAATGCCTATAGCATTGTGAATGAACGCTCTCACTACTCCCACTGTCTCTTTGTCTCATTCCCATCGGAATTTCAAATTATTACTACATATTCATTTATCTATTATTTATTTGTCTATTCATAATATAGTATAGTACTTTATTAGTCTTGCAGTTGTCCTTTGTCTATGTATGTTTGCATTATAGTATTCAGAAAACTTATTTTTTGCCACTGTATGCTGCAGTACAGTGTGTGGATGGTATGGCAATAAAGCCCCTTGACTTGACTTGACTTAATCTGCTGATCCAGTTCCGGGATGCTGGACATTGGCAATAGTGGATGAAATGTGGAAAACAAATTTGGATTACGCCTGTTTATTCAATTCTTGATTTGTTGGAATCATCATATTGTTGGGGACTAAAGATTTTTTAAGATCTAGTAAAATGTTGCTACTTGATAGAATCTTACAATATTTCTCTAAAAAATCACACAATGCTGCTGAAAACCTCTGACTTTCAAACATTATTTGTCTCACACCATAAGCAGTCCAATGATCATTGTGTGGTTTGCCTGAAATCTTTTACAGTTTGCATTTCTTTTAACCATTCCAACTTCTTAGATTAGCTTAAAACTCTATGGTTTATCTAATTTCAGAAAACTGAGACATCATCTTGCAAGAATTGTATAGGCTCTGTTCAGTTCTAACAGAACACAACTGAAGGTCATTAGTTTTAAATTTACAAAAGAAAATGTAAAACTGAGATCTTAGAACAGTAATCCCTCCTCGATCGCGGGGGTTGCATTCCAGAACCCCCAGTGAAAGGTGAAAATCCGTGAAGTAAAAACCATATGTTTATATGGTTATTTTTATATATTTTAAGCCCTTATAAACTCTCCCACACTCTTACAAAAATTTCCCGCAAAGTTATACAGCATAAACCCTTTGTATTCTCTTAGATATTAGGTAAGATTCATTGAAATTATGTATGTAAACACACTGTTTATATACAGTAAAACCTAAATATTATTTTAAAGATATCGAGTGTCTCTGATATCACATATGTTACAGCCATTACGATAGACAGGCCACCAGCAATAAATATGTACAATGCAAGAAAAATTGTATACAGTAAATGTGTGTACAGTGACACTAAATGTACGTACATGTACTAAGTACTGTACGTAGAAAATTAATTATGGTTACTCACCAACAATGACACAAAGATTTGTCCGATGATGAGTTTAGTTTTACTGCACAACAAAAGAGAGCGTTACAGCTCTTCTAAAGGAGCCTCTTCAGGTGACTGTGTAGCACTGCCGTTGTTCTTCTTCCAGCTGACTTTAATCCAAATCCCTAAAGCAGATTCCATCCAGACTACTGCCTTATTACATCCACTTACAACTCATTTTGCACCCTGGTTAAAAGGACACTGCAGCCGTAGATCTTATATTCTTTTCCTCCTTTTTAAATAAAAAGAATCGTGGAATCGTAATGGCGTCCTACAGCGGTGTAGCTTTTCCATTCCTTCAACATATCCAAAACTTTTACCTTTTAAGCAATCGTTAGCATCTTCCATTGGCGCTTGGGCATGGCCCCTGAAGCAGTAGCAGGAGCAGATTGTTTTGGAGCCATAACGAAGGGCTTGACTACACACAAAGATAAACACAAAAGAGCACAAAAGTTAACTCTTTACACAGCGAAACAGGTTGATGCTGAATGAGCTAGACGAGACTTCCTGGTTAACGCCGCGGAATTGAATTCAGCATTCCGTCGCTGAGCCAATCAGCACACAGGAACTTAACTGTGTGCTCTGATTGGTTAGCTTCTCAGCCATCCGCCAATAGCATCCCTTGTATGAAATCAACTGGGCAAACCAACTGAGGAAGCATGTACCAGAAGTCAAAAGACCCATTGTCCGCAGAAACTCGCGAAGCAGCGAAAAATCCACGTTATATATTTAGATATGCTTACATATAAAATCCGCCATAAAGTGAAGCCGTGAAAGTTGAAACGCGATATAGCAAGGGATTACTGTATCAGCAAGTGTTTAAAAGATGTTTTCCTTCAAATTTGTAAACATAATAACAATACAAATGAAAACCTTAAATCAAGAAGGTAGGGTCAAATGGAAATAAAAGCAGCAGATGATAAGTCCGATAAACTGGCAGAAATACAAATAGTAATCTAACATATGACTACACCCTTCGTGTGTCCATATAGAAAATGAAGCAAAGTAACAATAAGAGCATCTATTCCTCTGAAAATACAGGGATATAAAAAATCCTCAATTTTCTCTTTCATTTTCTGTTTTATCCACTTTTCAAGTACTTTAAGTACTGATGAATTCAGGGTCTTTGGTATAAACTTAATTAAAATTTTACAGCATTTGCTTTTCCGTTCATAGAATTTCTTTAGCATGCTTGTACAGCTCTGACAGCTTCTGCTCTATTAAAAACAAAAATAAGGTATGATTGATATTGAGCTCAGGAGTCTTTCACTAATATATTCTGCTCCAGCGTGTCTATTTTCTGTAACTTATAAAATATGTTTTTAACATTTTTTGATCGTACACTATTTAGCCAATACACCTATATAAGCTTTTTGAGCATCCTATTCTAAAACAATGGGCAGAAATATGGGAATCCTTTCCACACAATTTTGGAGTGTGCCTGTGTGAATCTGTGGCCATTCAGCCAAAACAGCATTTATGAAGTCAGGTAGTATTGCTGGATAAAGATGATGATGATAATAATACATTTATTTATATAACGTCTTTCCCTTGCTTATGCTCGCAATCAGTGTTCCAATTCATGTCAAAGGTGACTAATAGGGTTGAGATCAGGGCTCTGTATAGACCACTCAAGTTCTGACAAACTCCTAAAACCATGTCTTTATGGACTGGCTTTGTGAACAAGGGTGCTGTCACACTGGAGCAACAAACTGTTTTCATATAATTGAAAACCCACAACTGTCTAAAAGCACAGGTCTTGTGTATGGAGGAATATTTTGGACAAAACTAAATAAATAAATGCACAAATAAATAAAAGCAATGTAGCAATAAATAAAGGTACATGAAATGTGAGCATAAATAAATACATGTGTCACAGGCTTCCATGTCATAAGTTTTCTTTTTATGAAATCTTCTTTTTAGTAATTCTGGTCTGTGTTCAGGCCATAGTATGCATTTATATATATTTATTTACCTACAGTATGTATTCATTTACGGAGCTTCCTGTAAAAAGGCAAACTTCTGCCTGGTGACAAGTAAAAATTATCTATCTATCTATCTATCTATCTATCTATCTATCTATCTATCTATCTATCTATCTATCTATCTATCTATCTATCTATCTATCTATCTATCTATCTATCTATCTATCTATCTCTCTCCTTAATATTCCTCCAAATGCAACATGAAATATGGCTTGAATTTAACTCCGTCACTTTCACTCATCAGAGCTGAGAGGGCAGGCTCTAGTGAGTACTGTTTTCTTTTCTTTTTTTTTTCTTTTAGTAATTTTATTGCAATCCATACAAAGCAATCAAGTTTTACAAAAAGAAAAATTGAGTAAAGAACAGATCGATCCCCATCCCTGAGGGAGAGCAAGCCAAACGGCGTAAAATTTAAGGCTTGTAAACATACCTAAATTAATAAATTCTCTTATTTTAAAATGTTACTGATTAGATCCTGCCATGTTTTGAAAAAAGTCTGTACGGATCCTCTAACTGAGTATTTGATTTTTTCCAATTTCAAATAATATAACACATCAGTTTCCCACTGACTTAAAAGAGGAGAGTTTGGGTTCTTCCAGTTTATCAGAATAAGTCTGCGTGCCAAGAGTGTAGTGAATGCAGTCACAATTTGTTTGTCTTTCTCCACTTTAAGCCCCTCTGGAAGAACCCCAAACACAGCTGTTAATGGGTTAGGAGGGATTGTGAGTACTGTTTTCTGAAGGAGTGGATGTATGTGCTTTGCTTGACTTGGGAATCTTATTGCTCATGTGCATGCTCAAAACTGAGACCTTGCACATCAACTACGAGTGCAAGAAAAAGTTGCCCAGAAATGTGAAGTGACAACATTAATTCTATAAACTCCAAATTCATCATTAGGAACCTTCATCTCCAATGTCTGCTGTGATGGCCAAAGGTTTAAGCCCGGTGTAACGACAATTTAACCAGTTAAAGTAGTGCATTCACTACAAGCAGTCCTCCCTGCATGGAGTTTGCATGTTCTCCCCGTGTCTGTGTGGGTTTCCTCCCACAGTCCAAAGACATGCAAGTTAGGTGGATTGGCGATTCTAAATTGGCCCTAGTGTGTGCTTGGTTTGTGGGTGTGTTTGTGTGTGTCCTGTGGTGGGTTGGCACCCTGTCCGGGATTGGTTCCTGCCTTGTGCCCTGTGTTGGCTGGGATTGGCTCCAGCAGACCCCCGTGACCCTGTGTTAGGATTCAGTGGTTTGGAAAATGGATGAATGGATGGATTCACAACAAGCAGCCCTCTCAGCTTTGATGAGTAAAAGTGACAGTTGTAAATCCAAGTCACATTTCTGGTTGCATTTAGAGGAATATTAATTAAAAAATTAAGCAAATAATGAGGTAACAAAAACATTCAGTGGTACAATTATAAATTTACTGTCACATTTCATGCTGATTTTCTCTATTTATTGTCACATGTCACATTACTTATTAGCATATTTATTTATTTAATTTTTTTTGTTCAAAATATTCCTCTATACTTGTGCTGATGTTGCTTCCAAAGGCAGTTTTGAATTCTGCTGTGAGTGATGGAACAGAAAACAGGCAATGTTTACATGCTATACACTACAGCAGCTCAGCAGCTCAGCAGCTCAGCAGCTCAGCTCAGTGTTCTGCAGTCCTGCTCTGTGAGTTTAGGTGGTCTTAGACACTTTCTCTTAACAGTAATAACATTTACAAATTACCAGGGTAGATGCAGCAGAGCAAAAACTTCACATACTCAAAGCTGAAAGGGCAGGCTGTAGTGAGTGCTGTGTTTTAATTTATGAAGAGACTTGTGGCAACGTTTAAAAACACTGAGCTCTTCAGTACAACCCATTCTATTTTCAGTAAAAAAAAGTAATAGTGCTGATAATAACAACACAGGAATGTTCATCTAAATGATATGCTTGTGTTGCACTGTCAAGGCATGTCCATCACTCCAAACTTTAATTGTTCTTTGTGTTTTTTTTCAGGCTTGTTTTGTAAACAGGAAAAAGGTAAACAGAGTCATAGTGACAGTTTAGCTACGGATTTGTGGGCTTCTTTAATTGACCTGTTCTAAGGATCAAAGAGTTTTTTATTGTTCCTTGTAGGCAGGGTTGCATACTGATGAAAGATTGTCAGTTTTTTCCAAGGAGCAAGTGACTGAATTTCCAATTTGTTACACACAATGCACTTTCTTCAACAGACAGGTTAAGTGACTTTCTTGGGGTCACAAGAATGGTTCAAATTCTGACCTAGTCACAGTGGCTTTGGAGCCTATATATTCTCCCTATTTCTTTAAGGAAATTTACTCCTAAATACGTGTAATTAAGGCTGTTAATTTGGCACCTCTATATGGAAGACATTAATAGATTTTTTTGAAGACGTAGAATTATTCTGACAGCCTATTAAAGAAAGTCAAAGTTGGATGATAGTCCTATGTAGGCCCTGTGAAATATAAATTCTCACATTCTATTGAAATTAATAGCAGGTACCTGAAACATAAATTTCCTTCCTTAATTCTTGCATACCTCATGTATTACTTCAGCCATCAACCTGCAGCCTCCCCAATCATCTTGACAAGATGTAGACATTCAACCAATTGTTTGGTTGTTAGAACTTTAAAATTAAAAGGCAAATGCTGAGAGGAACAAAACATGTTCATTTTATTTTGTACAGAATAGCACCTTTCATAATGAGCATCCAGAGGCGGCCTTAGGGGTGTCTGGGACCTAGGGCTGACCAACCCCACGTGGAGCCGGTTACATCAAACTTTGTTACTGGTATGTGTGGACTGTATAAACTTGCACGCGAATTTAAGAAAAATAATATCAACATAAACTGGATTTTCTCATTACAGTATCCTTCTAAATTTTTGCCAGATAACATGTGGACTTTATCAAAATATAACGATATAATCTATAAAAAAGTGTAATTCATAATTCATGACAATACCACGAAATGCGATGTGGTGTCATCCAGAAATTAGTAAGGCCCCCTCCTGAAAAGTACCCAAATTGCAAGTATATTCTGAATCTCGACATGCAGGCTGTCATAGTCTTAGGTCATGTTGATGTCATGTCAGCCGGTTATCATTAGCGATGCATGTTTTTTGTACATTAATATTCGGACTATGAAATGTTTTCAAAGACGTTTATTATTTAACCTTGAAGAGGGATTTTAAAACGGTTCCTCTTAGAAGCATCTCAAATATACACAGTGGTACCTCGGTATATGTCTGCTTTGGAATAAATCCAACTTGGTATACGTCCTGTTTGGATGCGAAAAATTTTGCTTGGTATACAACCTTTGTTTGGAAAACGACTCGCGTGCTAGAACACTGTGCGCTAGCTACCCTTGTTTACCTCTCTCGAGACAAAGCCACGACTGCCCATGAGCCTCAGTACGCCAGTTGCTAGCATTCAGTGAACAACCCGCGCTATAACTCTATGTGAATTTTCACATGATTTTATGTTTTTTCACGTAAATTTGAATTGATTGTAGAAAAGTATGAAAGTGGCATGCGTTTTTGGGACTTGGCTGCTGGATACCGTATGCCAAGAACTACGGTATCTACGATTGTGAAAAACAAAGATGTTATTAAAAAGTAAAGTGAGGTTAAATTTTAATTTATTTAATCAAATTGCTTTTGTAGTTATGTATTTTAGTATTAAACAGTGTTTAAATTATTTTATACAACTCCATCAATGTATAATATGCCAATAACAATAGTACTTATTTCATGGGAACGGATTAATCATTTTCCTTTTATTTCTTATGGGAAAAATTAATTTGGTATACATCTTGATTGGTATAAGTCAAAGGATCTGGAACAGATTAAGGATGTATACCGAGGTACCACTGTATATATATCTATACTAATAAAAGGCAAAGCCCTCACTCACTCACTCACTCACTCACTCACTCACTCACTCACTCACTCACTGACTCATCACTAATTCTCCAACTTCCCGTGTGGGTGGAAGGCTGAAATTTGGCAAGTCCATTTCTTACAGCTTCCTTACAAAAGCTGGGCAGGTTTTATATCGAAATTCTACGCGTAATGGTCATAACTGGAAACTGTTTTTCTCTATTTACTGTAATGGAGATGAGCTTGAACGCCGTGGGGGCGGAGTTTCGTGTGACATCATCACGCCTCCCACGTAATCACGCAGTACATAGAAAACCAGGAAGACCTCCAAAAAGCGCTGAAGAAAACATGCATTATATAATTGAGAAGGCAGCGAAACAATAAGAAGCGAGCGAGTGATATATACAACCATATTCATGAGTTCTGCTACTTCAGAAACAAAGCAAGATGTAAACCTACACTTTAAATTAAGTTCATAGACAGGCTGCCGCTGGCGTTTGTAATTTAGTGCCTGCCCATATAAGGCCGTCCGTCAGCGGCAATCCAATAGCAAACTCCCACTAAATATTCACGGGTTAAGGACTGTGCTTATGCAGAGGAAGATGAGATGGTCAGCGTGGTGTTTGGCACAAACTCAGCGAAACTGCGAGAGAAAGTTTTAAGTGCCAGGACTAAGGTAACATTAAATACAGCCATGGACATAGCATGAGATGGCACCAGCACAGCTGGGAACCTTCAATGCATGTACACCGAGTGGCTCACGTGAACTGACGCAGTGCACAGATAAAAAGCAACAGTTCCAAAGAGCGCTGAACAAAAACCGAATTACACAAAAAATATGAAGCGTCTGATAAGCATATTCATAAATCCAGCTACTGCGGAAACAAAGCACATGGTGAAAAAAGTCAATGTCCCGCTAAAGGAAGACAGTGTAAAAAAAAAAACCCGTGCATGCAGTGTGTCAGGTCTCAGATAAAGAAGAAGACGAGCTGTTTATTGATGCA
The DNA here is from genome assembly GCF_016835505.1 of Polypterus senegalus. Classification (NCBI taxonomy): domain Eukaryota; kingdom Metazoa; phylum Chordata; class Cladistia; order Polypteriformes; family Polypteridae; genus Polypterus; species Polypterus senegalus. Next base: position 20,275 of record NW_024378750.1, read on the forward strand.
GTAAGAAACGAATCGATGAAAGAAACCTGTCATCTTTACAACGATTGACAAACACGGAATGTAACTTGAACACAACACATCCTACAAATACGAACCTGATTGAAAGAAATAATGATAATCAAATCCTTGATGACAGCAACACTCAGTAACACTCACAAAACAAATACTGTATATTGACAGTCATGTTACGTTATTTTTAAAATGTTCCCTTTTCTTTTTCCAGCTTTTTTAACACACTACTTCTCCGCTGCGATACGCTGGTATATATATATATATGTATATATATATCACGATCTACATACTCGAATAATGGATACTTTATTCGCCATCAATGATTGTTTTGGTAAAGCCATACTCAGTGTATTCATTAGATGAACGGTAAAAAGTAAGAGCAGGGAGGATGACTTATTGAGGCATGTAGGCTGTAGTGCGCGTCAACTCCATCTGAATTGCGCGATCACATTTGAAAAATATATCTTTTCAAGTTCTATTTAGTCCATATGTGTCAAACTCAAGGGCCACGGGCCACATCCGGCCCGGCGTGTAATTATATCCGCCCAGAGATCATTTTATATACTGTATTATTGTTATTAAAGCCGGGTATATGAAGCGCTGGTAAAACAATAAACTACAGATCCCATAATGCAGCGCTTCAGCTGCCTTGCCGAACACTTACCGCGTTAATCAAGTCTAGCTTATGATGCTGCAAGTTATTGCGAAGCTAGCTCACACGATGCTGGAGAAAAGTTGATTCTGAAAATAGAGCCTTTAAAAACCGATGGGAGGCTGAGTATATGTTTACTGAATCCGTGTGTCTCATTTGTGGAGCTAATGTGGCTGTAATTACAGAATTTAATCTAAGACGGCACTATGAGACAAAACATCAGGGTAACCTGAATGCAATGCATAAGATACAGAAAGCAGCATAATTAAATAAGAATCTGACACTTCAGCGGACGTTTTACCCGTGCACAATCACAAAGTGATTTCAAGTGAAGCTGCTTTTATGGGAGACACAAATGCACCAGTGCAACTTGCCCCACTTTCCCTGTTGCCAAGTAATGTTGAACCAAGTCGTCACTACGGTGTTCCCAAATACGCACTTTGCTGATAAACTGAGCGCACTGCGCACTGAGTTTGCATGGAGCTTTGGTGACTTTGAAGAACAAAAAAAGTCCGTCTACATGCGGCTCGAACCTTGTGCATGTTTGGTAGCACATATCTGTGTGAGAAGCTCTTCTCAGTGATAAAGACTAACAAACAGCACACAGGAGTCGCCTCACTGATGAGCACCTGCAGTCCATCCTGAGAATCTCCACAACACAGAACCTCACACCAAACAGAAACGAACCTGTTGCCAAAAAATGCCAGGTGTCCAGCTCTAAAATGACATATGAGCAAAGACAACTGAATGATTTGATTTGTTATTGCTGAAAGGAACACATTTTATTTATATTTCTAGGTTTTGTTATGCAGCATGTTCATATTTGAATTTGTATCATTTTGACAGGATATATTTTTATGGAGAGCAAAATCTTTTGGGATATTTAAAATCTAAGTTTATTTTTTTATATAAAATTACATCAGAGTAAAGAAATTTGAATGTTTGTTCTTTTAACGTTTACTTTATTTCTAACTTGTATAATTTAGACAGGATATATTTTTATGGAGAGCAAAATATTATAAGTTGTTTAAGGTTTGAGTTGATTTATTCAGGAATAATATTCCTGTCTGTTTTTACCATTCCTACCAAAGATATTTCTGTCGACTAAATAAAAATTCCTTCTATTTAAAATTTAAATAGAACTTGAACAAATACTGATAGTTCATAATATCCACAGACTTGCGTAAGAGCAGGAGTTATCCGTTTAACAAGCAGCGTATTGCACTGATACGAAATAGCTGTGTGTGTATATATGTAGATATGTATGTATATGTATATATATGTTTATATGTGTGTGTGTGTATGTATATATATATATGTATTTGTGTGTATATATGTGTGTGTATGTATGTATGTGTGTATGTACTGTATATGTATGTGTATATATGTAGATATATATATGTATGTATATATGTGTATATATATGTGTATATGTATAGATATGTATATATATATGTTTATGTGTGTGTGTGTAAATATATATATATATATATATATAAATATATATATATATGACAACAACACTCATCACTCACAACAGTGACAAAACAATTACATTGACAATCATGTTACGTTATTTTCAAAATGTTTCCTTTTCTTTTCATTGCTTCTTTAACACACTACTTCTCCAAGTGCTAGGTATTTACTAGTATATATATATATATATATATATATATATATATATATATATATATATATATATATATATATATATACATACAGGAGAATATAACTTTTCAAATCCACTCAAACGGGCCCTCTTAGGTGTAGGGCCTGTGGTGGTCGCCCTACTTGCTACCCCCAAACGCCCCTCTTGTGAACATCAAGTCACTGTGTAGTCTTTGCAGAAAACATGTCAAGACAGACCTACACTAGTGATTCATATAAATGCCCTCTACCAGTAGGCCACTGGGCTCACTGCAAAAATAAAACCTTTCTGGTGGCACATATTTAAAATATAAAATAAAGGAATAGTCTAGCATCCTTTGACCAGCTGCTTTTCTTTCATCTGCAATTAAGATACCTTTGCATGAGATTTTCTAGTAAATTCAAGGATATATTATGAAATTCAGAAAGACCAATGGAGTCTCCGTTCATGCTGTAAAAGGAAAGATGATAATACTAAGAATAAACTTACCACATGTTACAATTCTCCTTATATGTTGCTCCTAAAGTGTACTGTTGTCCATTTCGATGGCAAACTGTAAGAGGGAAGATAAAAAGTTAAGGAGAAAGGTGAGACAGGGAAGGAAGCTGGTGTTAAGTAGTCAGTCAATCTTTAAAAGTGTCAAAAGACAATAAGAAAGATTAGAATCCTATGAAGACATTTCACATACAGTATCTTATTAGGTTATCTACACTCCAAAGGGTACAAGTACCTAATCCCTTAACAGATAATAGGTATCAGCTCACAGTTTTCCTAATTTATCATCCTAATAGAATCTATATAGAGAATCTATGTCTTGACTCAGAAAAGAACAATTAGATTATCTGTGGAATGTAACCTCATACAAGAATGGTGAAACAAATCAATCCAGACCAAACCTTCTACTTGTGCTCTTCAAATTCAACTTTTAAAACCAACACAAAAATAAAGTAAGGTGTTCTGTCACAGAAGAGGAACTCCACCTACAACAGTGACAGAACCTTTGACTTTTAAAGATCAAACCTCTATTGGATACTAGAAGACCTTGAATTTCAGGCCATACCACTAACAAAAGGCTAACTACATCTGACTTGCCAAGGATTCCCTAGAAGATATAATATAGTAATGGGTAGTAAACGTTGCATAAAGTTCAGTGGGTAAACACTAAATAAAAGAACAGAGTCATAAAGATTTGTGTCACTGCCAGTTGGTCACATTAAATTAAGTATGTATTAGTTGAGTACTCATCCTGAACTAAACAGTTAAAGGCAAAATATTGTAATGCTGTGATGCACAGAATATTTCTTTTTCCTGAGTTAGTGCTGTAGGCCCTTAATTAAGTACATATCACTAATGAGACTTCCACTGATGTTCATAAGTAGATATTAATTATGGCTATGAAGTAAATAATAATAAAAAATAACGATGATGATGAAAGCAAAACGGCACTAGGCTTCACAGATCCAACAATTTAGGATTGAATCTCAGTCATTATGTCTAATTCTGCTAAAACAGACTCTGGATCTTTCGCACCCTGAATTGAAATATTGATGGTAACAATTAGAGAATATTATACAATAATAATAATAATAATAATAATAATAATAATAATAACAGTTTCAAGGTACGGTAGTTGTATTTATTAATCATGCACAATGTGTTGTATTTTGATTAGTAAAATTAAAACTAAAATTTTGACTGTATTATCTACATGACAATAATGACCTTATAAACCTATGATAATCAGATATATCCTTTATAGTCACATATTGAACTAGAAGCCTGTAGATAACCTATAACTTAAACAGGACTGGCAAAAAAGACAATCATTGGAAATATTTTACTTCAAGAAGTAAAAAGGTAGACATGCAGAAGGAGAAACTGCATAGTGCAAATATGAGTCATGATGAACTACTTTTGTATTTATTTCAGCTTTAACATGACACCTGTGTCATTCTTGCAATGCAAACAGTATAAGAAAAACATTATCCGATAAACACGTGTTGTCTGAAGACTTATTAAGTATATTTGCATATAATGCATGAATGTGTGTTGGCGGAGTGGTAGCTCTGAGGCTAAGGATCTGTGCTGGTATCCCGAAGGTTGCCAGTTCAAATCCTCTCACTGCCAAAAGAGATCCTACTCTGCTGGGCCCTTGAGCAAGGCCCTTCACCTTCAATTGTTCGAGGGGTGCTGTACAATGGCTGACCCCAAGGGGTATGCAAAAACTAACAAATTCCTAATACAAGAAATTGTATAAGGTGAAATAAAGAACCAAACAAAAAAAAAATACCTATTTCAAAAGCCCATTTCTGTCTATGCATCTGTCTTTTGTTGAAATGTGGCACACTTATTCTTTGAAGAAATATATTGAGACAGTTCAGTTTTTCTTCACATATTTTGAATAGATTGCACTGCATGAAGTTTTAAAATTTCAAAATCTCTCACTGAAAAGCACTGGTCCCTCTTAAAATGGAGAAAACCTGTGACTTTAACTGGGAATTAGCTTAACGTTTTAATTTTACCTTAAAGGTTGCTCAGACTCAGTATTTTGTATATTTTCCTATTTTACTCATCTGACAGCAACTCAGACGCCCAATGCCGGTGAGTCAAATGTTGGAGACAGCGCCCACGTACAAATAGCTTACACAGCAGTGACCTTCTTCTGTTGCTTTAGGTAACTTAACTAATACAGTACAAAAAAGTCAATTCTTTGGAAATAAATAGATGGGAAAAACAATTATGTAAACATATAGAAGACTGAATTGATTGGAAAATATTATCATCAGATTATTATTGTAAAGAACTGACATTATCAATCTGTAGCTAAATGGTGCTTGATCTAATTAATAACATGGGAAAGGTGCAGCAGTCCTAACTTATATAAATATAGGATGAGTTTAAAAACAGCAGTGTCATGAAGTCGGAAGCTTAAGTGGCTTAAGCTACTGATATCTGGTGCTCAGCCTCTGAACTTTCAGTCCCAGACAACAATTGTGGCAAGCACATGAGCATTGTGTACCTATTGCATTTCCATTATACAATAAATCAGTTCCTTTCCAAGCTCTAACTTATTTAAATAATTTTTACAATTTACTGTGTTTTAACTAAGATTAATTACTAAACAGGGGTCTTATTTCAGTTCCTTTACTCCCTCAAAGGTTAATATTGATACCGATTTCCTGTATTAATAGATATTTTTAAATTCCTAATTATTGGGTATACTGTACTTTCAAAAATGTCATGTTTATGAAAATTAGTAGTCACAGACCCTCCAGCACTAACACACATCAATCGTTGCCATTTTCTCATCACTTGAATTGGCATCTGCTGTGCATGAAATCTATTGAGCCAACACATTCCTTTTTATGCTGTTTTGTCTGATTGTTACCTAACTATTTAATAAACAAAAATGTAATAAGCGACTTGTGGATCAAGTAAATAAAAAAATGTGAAAATGCTTGAAATTTCATATCAGTTAACTATGTTGCTAAATGCATCTGAATGTTGCACCATGCATAAGTTGTCTAACTATCCCAAATTCAGGCATAACTGAATAATTAAACAAGTGACTGAAGCAGGCTGTCACTGAATTGGAGAACATGACCCTAATTTGATTTCAGAATATTCAGAGTATATGCCAGGTGATTATCATTGTTTAAGGTTAGAAGCAGTTGTCCAGCCTCATGGAAGTGACAAGAGGATGTTTTTAAGACAGTTTCACCTTAGAATAGATTGAAGGAAACCTACATTTACTCCCTTACTGTGTGCAAGGGAGGAAAATCTGCATTTTTTATTCAGGTAGGTAACACCATTTTCTTTCCTATATTGAGAAAGGTAATTAACGTTAATCGATACCTACATCAGGAGTAATTCGGGGGTGGGGCATATTTTGAAAATCCTCTCGTCATGTTATTAAACCTGAATTAAGTTGTTTTTACTTTTAATTATACAATAAGTCACCAGGAAGAGGAATTAAGAACAGTGACATGGGTAGTGAATGTGTAAACTACTGTATTTACATATTGATGTTTGCATTACATTAGCCTGAGATTATATAATATGTAATATTGATAACATTCTTTTTTATTGTGTAGGGTTGTGTCAGTGTGTGTCTGCAAACGAAAAAAGTGAAAGAGATAAAGCTTCATCAGGTGTGCAACTGATAAGGAAAGAACAGGTAACATATATATAGGAGGGGAACAAGGTAACAAAGCTAGGGCAGATGAAAGAAGAAAAGTTGAGAGTATTTGAGAAAAAAGCTGCCATTAAAGAAGATGAAGGGAAACTTAGTAGGTTATTAAGACATGGAGAAATATGTAATCCTAGGCTAAGAATGAGATTAGTTTCTTTGTTTTTTTTTTTCTTTAAAAACTGTCCTAGAAGCATTGTGAGGAACACAAGCAGGGATATCAGTGTAGTTTTGATCAAGGGATGTGTGAAATGTTCTGGTTTTGTAAAGTCTTTTATTTTAATGGCTTGAATGTGCCCCTTGAAACTGTCTTCTAGATGTCTTCCATGTTTTAACAATGTAGATGGCTGGACACTTTCCACAAGAAGTGCGGTAAATATGATTTTTAACTGGCAAGCAGTCTGTTAGGCTAGGTGGTTGACAGAAGGAGATCAAGGATGAACTGGAAAAATTATTCTATGAAAGGATTAGTCTGCAAAATTGGGAAATTGTATTTGATGAGCTGTGGGAGAGATAAAGTGCTAGGGTGGAATTGGAGGACCAGCAGGATGCAGGTTTCATTAAAGGGGTTCCTGTTAGAGTGGATGTTATAAATTCAAATCGTGACTTAATTTAGGGCCCTATCCACAATATGAGAAGAACCTCCTCATTCTGAGTGCTTCATTACAGAAGATCTCATTACTAAAGTGGTGGCAGAGACTATGAAAGTAAAAGAAGTGGAAAGTTTTAACTATGCAAAGGATGAAATGAGCTGTAGAGAATGTTGTTCATGTCAGTTAGTTGGCTTGTAATAGAAATTTTTACAGAAATTGTGAAGTAAATTCTCTGTAGTTTCCATTTTACATTTCCATTATATTATAAATTTGGCTTGCAGGTCAAAAACTTTTCACCTACAGTTACAAGATTATTAAAAAAGCTACCCAGAAATGAAAGCTTTAGACTTATAGAAAGGATAGGATACGTGAAATTCAAATAATTCTAATTTTTGTTGTGTTAGTTGTGCTAGTAAAGATGTGTTAAATCTATCAGGGGAGCATCATTGCAAATATTAACAGATGCAACACATCTGTGACTGGTTACATCATTAGATTGGTAAAATAGCAGTCTTTGCCCCTGGGTAACATCTGGTCTGGACAGCTACAGGTCAACAGTATTCTACAGAGATGTGTGACTCATTTGTACTTTGGCAGCCCTGTGCTCAGTTGGGAAATCAATAAAAAAGATAAAACTCACTCAGTAAAAAGAAAAAAGCGAGACATGATCGAAAGTGTAGAAGACTATGTGAAATTGTAAAAAAAAGTTGCAGGACATGCTGTTACAAAATTAATCCTATGCATTTGAAATTACAGTGACTTGTATTTGACCTGCAGAAGACATCTGAAAAATTATGTATATATTTAAATTAAAAGTATGTTTATATATTATAAATCCTGGCTACCCATGACTCTGTATTGGACACAGCTGACTAAGAAACATGATGAATTGATTGATGGACTAATTATTAATGGTATGATCATGTAACTCCAATTCTTAAATCTCTACATTTTTACTTAAAACTGATTTTAAAATCCAACTTTATAAATATTAGATGAAGCTCAATGGAGTTTTCAGGGTTCTGGTGACTATTACAAAACGTGTCAAGGCCTATTTCCAGGATTTACAGCCATGTGTGGCAACAACAGACTATGCCACAGCATGGCAGCATCTGGAAATGGGAATCATGGATGGCTATATCATTTTCTGGCTTTACCATAATCATGGAAGTGATCATTAGTGCATCTTGACGGGTAGGCGAAGACAGCACATAAGACCTGACTCAGGCTGCCATCTATCAGAGCATATGTGGATGACCTTAAAACACTTACTATGACTAAGGCTTGTAATATATGGCTGTTGAGAAAGCTGTAAGAGAACATAAAACTGGCTTAGATTAAATCAAGCCAAAAAAGTCCAGAAGCATTTCCATCATCAAGGGAAGTTGTTAGACCAAAGCTTCTGCTTTGGAAATCTGATGTTTCTAACAGTCTGTGAGAAGCCTTTGAATAGCCTAGGTTGCTAGTACGATGCATCCCTCAAAGACATAGAGCAAGTACAGAAGCTCAGGAAGGGTATTGTTGGTGGCTTGGAGAGCATCACTTCCTGCCAAGATGAAGCTCTAGAGCATGAAATTTGGGCTCCTTCAATGACTAATGTAACCACTAACCCTATATGAATCTCCAATTTCAAACAGACTGATCAGCTCATACATAATGAAGTGGCTGGGTCTTCACAGGTGCCTTAGCAGCATAAGACTCTATGACAAAGGATTCCTACAGCTACCCCTTTTCCTGTCTCTCAGAGGAGTACAAGTGTGCCAAAGTATGACTGAAACTGAAGATAATGCTAACAAGTATGTTTAATTAATTTGTAACTCAGGCTGCCCCCATTCTGGAACCTTAGGGAAAATGGAATCCACCAGAAATAACCTATTGTGCTAAGGTGGGGCATCAAGTCCAGGGACAGGGACATTATGGGCCAAGCCTAGCAAGAGAGGAGTGGAATTGGCCTTGGGGCCAGTACACCAGTCTGGAATAAGGCTACTTGGTCTCAGAGACGGAGGCTTGTTGTGCAAGAGATACATCTGCAGGAAGAGGCAGCAAGGTGTGGAAAGGCTATGGCTCATGCAAGACCAGGCCAATAGATGAGATTGAAAGGAATGGAGAAAAGGAAGATCTCCTGGAAAGAACTGTGGGAAATAGATACATTAAAAGCAAGCTTTATCATCAAGGCTGCTTATGATTTCTTGCTATCTCCCAAAAATCACAGCCAGAGGTACAGGGAGGAACCTATGTGCTCCCTCTGCCAAAGTCCAGAAACACAATCCGGTAAACTGCAAGACCAGCCTTACTCAAGGCAGATACACCAGGCAGCACAACCAGGTGCTATGGTGTCTTGCAGCACTGCTGGAAAAGTGTGAGAAAAGGCCCACCAACAAGCTGTCAAAGACCACACTAGAGCTGCTGAGATGGGTAGTGAATGGCTTTGGATGAAGAGGAAGGATGTCTGTGCCTTCAAGTGAATGTATAGCATCTAGGGGATGCCGGGATTCACTGCTAAACCCTCTGTTGGTGATGTGAGCCTATCAGTGAAGCACTAAGGAAAGAGGGTGTCCACTTGAAAGCCCAGAATATACTACCACTCACTTGACCATCTTTCAGAGTCTCTATGTTGCCGGAGTTATTCCACCAATGAGTAACACTGGAACTATTACTGTTTACATCATCAAAGGCTACAACAGAGCAGAAGATCTTGCAGAATATAGGCATCATGCCCAAAGTAAATGATTAAGGGATAGTATCATGCACTCCCACATAACAAATCAGATCAGCAGAACAATGTTGACTAATCTTTTGACTATCATGAACAATGTTTCACATTTTCTGCATGACACCTTGTTTAAACTGTAAAGCACCGTCAGAGTAAGGATGATTTTATCAGTGTTCAACAGGGAGACCTACAGGAGGTTTACCTCACCAGCTGCTTTCAGACTTTACAACATATCTTCTGAAAAGACAATATTTTATGTTCATTAATAAATAGAGAATAGACAATGAATTAATTAATTCATTTCTTATCTGTCTGACTTATTTTACTTTTTAGGCTTTAATGTAGTTTTTTATTTTTATTTGACTGATGTTAATATGTGTGGCTGCTGTCACACTGAAGTTTCTCTTTGTGATCGATTAAAGAATCTATCTATCTATCTATCTATCTATCTATCTATCTATCTATCTATCTATCTATCTATCTATCTATCTATCTATCTATCTATCTATCTGTCTATCTAATCCAGTCCCTTGGCAAGCTTATTAGTTATGATTTTTTGAAACAGAGCAAGTATTCTTTTCACTTTTAGCCACTTAAAAATAGAGCTGCTGTCATCAGTTATATACCAACTACCATGTATCAACTGTGATTTGCCAGACAATGCAATCTAGGAAACAAGAATGAAAAGAGAAGCCAAGCTGAGAACAAAACACAACGACAACCTGCCTACTCTACTTAGATTTTTTTCGCCAACTTGTGATTTCTGCATAAGAAGCTAGAAAACAATGAAGTCAGACTGACTTTATGAAGATGCAACAGAAATAGCTGCATTTATTATTTCTCTAAAATGCGACTAATCACTAAGACTCCAGACACCACAATACAGCCAAATGGTTTTGCTGTCTTTCACATGAACTAGACTCAACTGTCAAGTAAAAGAAATCTCTAAAAATGATCAAACATTTTATCTTCCAAGGAAATTCTCCAGTTTTTTATTCAGGCTGCTATTTACATTCCTCCACAATAAACACTGACAATGCATTGAACAATCTTTACAACAATATCACAGAATAACAATGTTTACATTCAAAGGGATTATTTAATGTCAAAATTTAACAAAGCATAATCATGAATACTAACCCTAAATATCATCATCATGTCAACTACGACTCAAGGGGTGCTAACACTCAGGATCACTGCTACATCCTGATAAAAGATTATTTACCACCCACTACTGTGCCCCCACATCAGATGGTCCAATCAACTTTCTGTATTCCAGCTGTCAACTCACAACCACACTCTGAAGCAGGGCAGCCAGCAAGGAAAGTGGTACAGAGCTGAACTAAAGGAACAGAGGAAAAACAGAGCGACTGCTTTGATTCTGTAAATTGGTGTTTTGTTACAGTTTGGGTTTGTTCCATGATTATTTTTTTTCTTTTCTGTGCATTGTTTCTTTAACATAAATTATTATTTATTGTATATTTAAAGTAATAATATATATTTGTTAATATTGTTCTGTTTATTTTTTATTTAGTGTCTAAGTATTGTGCTATGTTCTCTTGTCTTCCTTGTGTTTTGCGGGTGGAACCCCAAGAGGTAGGACCACCTTGATGTCACCGCTGAATGACCACCCTTAGCCTTTATCTTTGGAAGCTTGGAGCAAATCCTTTTAGTGGTTAATTGTCATTTGAATTGTGCTTCATTTAGTGTGAGTATTGATTTTCTGGTTTCTTGAATTATTACATTTTCTTCTTGGATTTTGCTGTTGTTTCATGGATTTGGATTTATTCACCTTGCATTGCTTTTACATTCATACTTTTGCCTTACTTTTGCCTTTTTGGGTATTTTTATTCTTGTTTATATAAATAAATTCGTATTTTCTAAAGACACTTTATAGACGTAAATCTCAAGACAAAGTTTTTATGGTTTTCTTTTCCTTTCAGAGGCATTTTGATACAGTTTGGGACATTTAAAAGTTCTTTGAACCTTATAAGCCTGTTCCACATTTTGAGGCCCGGACCAAGCTGCTTTTGATGAAACATTTTTTATGCAGGCTAGAGAGGGCTCTATGTTTTGAAGTCTCACACCAATTTTCCATTTCCTGTGCTATTACATTACAACAACTGGGACACAGGTAGAGAGTGTGTAGATATCATAACTGGATTCATGAAAAAAATGTGTGGATATCTGTTTAATTTGCATGTTTTTAATAAGAAACTGTGGATCACCAGTTATTATCATAATTTTACTGAAGGCAATCATTAATTCATTTTGAGATAACGATATGGATGTATACAAGAAATGCAGGTACACACTCAGTAAAGCAAATAAAGTAGCTATAAATCAGCAGATTAGATTAGATTATTTATTTATAAGAGTACATGTAAAACCACAGAAGCTGTGCCAATGTGCTGTGCAAAGAAGCATTAAAACAAACACAATACAAACAATAATACAGAAGCAGATTAATAAAACAACAATTAAAACATTCCCTACAATCCCAATATATACAGTGAAAAGCGGAAAAAACAAGTAGCTGTTAAGCCAACTTTTAAAAACCTCGATAGAAGATGAAGACCTGATGTAGAAAGGCAAGTCATTCCAAAACCTAGGAAGAATAGCTCTGTGTCCCCTTGACTTCCAATGAGATCTTGAAAGTACAAGGAGTAGTTGTCCAGATGACCTCAATGCTCTTGGTGCTGCATGGGTTGAAGGAGGTTGCACATGTATTTTGGAGCAAGACCAAGACTTTAAAACAAACAAGATTTTAAAATCAATGTGATACTTCACTGGTAGTCAGCGGATAGAGGCTAAAACAGTGAAGATATAATCCTTTTTTCTAGGCCCATTTAAAAATATAGCTGCTGCGTTTTGAAACAGCTGAAGGGTGTGATAGAGCAGATTTGGAAAGTCCCACATATAAGGAATTACAATAATCTAGTCGAGATGTAATAAAGGCATGAATACCTATTTCCAAATCATTCTGTGAATGAAAGGATTTTAGTTTAGAAATTTGCCTCATTTGGTAAAAACTGGACTTTACTACAGTGGATATTGTGTTTTTCAAAACTTAGTGACGACTGAAGGTGATACCTAAGTTTCTGACATCATTATTAATCATTGCTGTCAAGGACCCTAACTTTGCCATTTCAGCTGCAGATGTGGTAGGACCAAAAATATTGACCTCTGTTTTATTTTCAATTAATTGTAAGAAATTTTGTGCTATCCAATATTTAATATCCTCAAAGCATTTCAACAGCATTTTTACAATTGAAGTGATGTCAGGACTGACTTTGAGGTATAGCTGCGTATTATCAGTATAACAATGATAAGTGATATCATGTTTTTGAAAGATGGAAAATAGAAGAGGAGCCACAATAGAACCTTGTGGGACACTTTTGTGAGAGGTGCTGGCTGAGAGAAGTTCCCATCTATGTTAACAGACATGATTCTGCCTTTAAAGTAGGACTTTAATCAGTTCAGTGCAGTTTGAATGCCTACTTCATCCTCAAGCCATTTTAACAGAACTCCATGGTCCACTGTGTCAAATGCACATTCAATAAAACTAAGAATGCAGAAGAGCCTGAGTCTAAAGTTAACAAGGTATCATTTGTCGCCTTCAGCAAAGTCAATTCAGTACTATTAAGTTTTTTAAAACCTGATTAAAGCACATCACATAAATTATTTTCCTCCAAATATGAAAGTAACTGCAATGAAACCACTTTTACATAATTCTGAACAATAATGGGAGCTTAGAAATAAGCCAATAGTTTGAAAGAGCTGTAGGATTAACAGTGGGTTTCTTCAGCAGAGGCTGAACAATTGTATATTTAAAGTTGTCTGGCATTATACCAGATTTTAGACAGTTGTTAATAATAGCCAAAACAGTTGGACTAATAGCTAGTATCTTTAAATGGGTGTGAGGGTAAAATATTTAGCGGATAATTGGAAGGTTTCATATGCAAGATTATATCAGATAGCATAGAAGAGAAAATAGATTGAAAGGAAGTAAAATGTCTGTGCACAGCCCTTAAGTTGGCTGGTGTTGTCCCACAATAATCAACACCTGGAAGAGTAATGCTGGATCAAATGGCTTGGATTTTATTCATAAAATAATTGAGAAAAAGATCACAGGTCTCAGGTGTACTCTCAGAGAAGCCGCTGACAAGTAGGTTGAAGAGAGTGTTAATGGTGCTAAAACAACAACCTAGATCTCAAGGCATTGTGACGATGCAAGTGTACTCCATGCTGCCATTCAGCTTCTGGGAGCTCTTGCACCCGACACTGTTGGTAATGTCACTGATGAGCTAGGCAGTGAGGCACAACAAAGCAAGGGGATGGTGCAAAAAATATAAAAGTGCTTTTATTTTAAAAATCAACAAAACAAAACATTATTCAAATAAATAAGTGCAGTGCTTCGAAAATAATCCAATAAAAATGGGTGAAAGGGTGGATGTTAAAACACAATAGAAAAAATCCTTTAAAAAACGAGGTTAAAATAATGGCCGGAAGCAGTCTTTTTAAAATCAGCCCAGTGCCTTTTTACTGGTGACTCCCCTGCTTCTCCCGTCCAGGCAACGCAAAAAGGGAAGCCACCCTACCTGCAACTGACTTTCTTCACTCGACTGGTCTGGTGGCCTCCTGATCCCTGGTTTGTTCAGCCCCTGCCAGACCGAGACTTGGCTTCCCCCAACGACCAGGACGTTCACACTGGGGATTCCATTGTGAATCTCCGACTCCCGCTGCCTTAGCTGTGGCGAGCCAACCTTCTCCCGGTAACTCCTGCTCCAAACAAGCTCAGCAGGAGCAACCACTACCGCCAGCCCTCGGATGCTGGCCAAACACCCCACTCGTCTCTCCCAGCTACCTGCATACATCCGAGAGTCTGTGCACGCTCGCTCTTTTCTGTCTCTCACACAGACTTTCTCCCTCCTGCTGACTTCCTCATTCATAACCTCAGTCCATTTTTTCTTTTTCTTTTCCTTCTTTCCCTCCTATCCTTTTTGCACTTCTATTTATTACAGGGACATGGATCAGGTGTGGCAATCAGTTGATCCCAGCAACAATTACAGATGTGGACAACTCCTCACCTGTGCACTTAAGTGAGGACGGCCCACATCACAAATTGCCCTGGGAACCGCTTCCAGCCACACTACCACTCCCCCTCTCTAAGCCGCAAATGCGGCGATTAATTATTTAAAAAGTGACGTTTTTCATTTGAACTGTGGACCCGCTACACCACAAGCATTAGCAATTAAACAAAATAAAAATTTGATTTTGCTGCTCTCACAGCCTCCTGATACGACTTCCAGCGAGTTCTGAGAATTTCATAAGAGACCTGCAGTTTGTCCTTTTTCCACCTCTCCTCAGCCTACGTGCATTCTCCTGTCTGAGAGCACAAGTGGTGTCATTTAACCAGGGTTGAACATTGACTTTTACCTTGGCTCTCCTTAACCATAAGGATGTGACCAGATCCAGAGTATCCTTACATGTGAGATCTAGAACCCTAACCTTATCAGTAATATCCAAACACAGAGAGAGGGCTACTAACACCAATGGTAAATGAATCACAGAACTATTGCAGTATGTCAGCATCTATACTAGTAAATGAAGCTTTGTTTTGTGAAATTGATGGGTGCATGCAAAACCTAATTTCAAAAATAACTGCAAAGTGATCAGAAATCTCATCAGAGATCTCCAGGTTATTTGCAGAGAGGCCAAGTGTTAGTCCAATGTATGTCTTCCCTGATCTGTGGGACTTGACACCACATGAGTAACATTAACATTAAAAGAGTCCACAAGACCTAGGAATTCTTTAACCAGGGGTTTTGTCAGACAATAAACATGAATATTCAAATGAACTCTGAGAACTCCTGGACAAAATCCTTACTATATCCAGGAGGTCTATAAACAATGGCATTCAGTACAGGATTTGTAAGATCAATTTTAAACAGCTGAGCCTTAAAACTGGAGAAATTGTTTACAGTCATAAGTCTACATTTAAAACGATTCTGAAAAACAGTAACAAGCCCACCACCTCGACCAATGATTCTAGGTGAGCTAAAATAGTCACAATCCAGAGGAGAACAATCATGAAGAGAAAAAGAGTCACCAGAGCTTAACCAAGTCTCTGACATAAATGGAAAGTCCAGGTTGGTGGATGTTAAAAAAGTCACTTAAAATATAGGACTTATTGGCTACGGACCAAACGTTCATTAAGACCATATTCACAAAACCTTTTGAAGGCATTTCATGGTCTGTTAGATTCTTCTTAATCTTATGTGAGTATTTAAGTGAGCAAAGACTATTAAACTTAACTCCTTCACCCCTCACACTTCATCCACAGAGAGAATATCCAGGGCACAACAGATCATAGGAATTAAACTGACGATCAGTGAACTCGAGTTACGATACTTCAGCTCAGCCTCCGACGAGATCCACGATGTATATAGTGCAGGCATCATCATATAATTCCTAAAGCAACACAGTGATTGTGTAATCAAACTTCTCACCTCAACAGATGAATAAACAAGAGCCATGGAACTGCATAAGCTGAAGAACAGGGGATCAGATCCGGAGAAAATAGTATAAAATAAAGAACTAGTCACTCGTAACATGGCAATCTGCTCCCCAAAATGCCATCCGGGCACATAGGGTTCATAATCATGTTAGCCAGTCAGGCAGAATGAACAGACAACTGAACAAAAGCCGAAAGAAAGTTTCTACTTACTCCCGGTCTGCCAGGTCAGACTGAAGTGTCATGAGCAAGCGAGAGGTTGTGCAAACCCCAAAACTGGAAGCAAGATCTTAGCGAAGGCAACAGAACAACTGTAGGCTGATCTCTAGCAATCTTAGGTCTCCAAAAGTTCAGGAAATAAAAATTCAGAAAGTCCCAATCACGAACACAAAAAAAGATCCCACAATAAACGAGACGTGGCAAACAAACACACCAGAGTGTGTCCAACTGGAATGAAGATAAACGGGAAACCAGCTATAGCAGCAATAATGATTCCTGCAAACTTTAACAAAATTTACAGATTACAAAATAAATCGGAACCCACTCTCATCCACATGTTTCTCTCTCCAATGAACTAAATGTCTTCTTTACCTACTTTAAATGCAATAAAAAGCAAGTAGCCATTCAACTGCCTGCAGCACCACATGATTCATCCTACTTTGTTTCTATGCAATTCAACAACGAGTGCTTTGAGAGACTGGTGCTGAAACAAATTAAACAAAATATTCCAAATAATCTGGACAACCTCCAGTATGTATATTGTCAAAACCAGTCCACATAGGATAACATATGAAAACTGGTTAAAACAGGGACAAGCAGCCACTTTGGGAGACCCTGCCCAAGTGTTAATATTAAAAGGACCAATGAGCCTGCACTAGATTAATGTCTTTATACATACACTGGATTCAGAAGTCTATTTTTAGATTTTGCAGTCACAGTTTTAGATCGCAGGTGTAACCTAGTTCATAAATAGCAAATAACAGTAACATAAAAGTATGGTTCACCTTGAGAGACATTACCCTTCTCTAATTAGTTATTATAATATTATTATTACATGCATTCATGAGATAGTTTTCTGTATAACGTATATAACTGAAAACATGTAATGGACCTCACCAGGTTAATTCACAATGCAATGTTCTATTTTCTTGAAAATTCCACCTTACCTTGGCAAACCTTAATGTTTCTATGTAAAAAAGTCAATCATTCCATTTGTTCTGTTTGAACTTTTTCAGCAAAGAAGGCAGCACAAATGGTTAACTCTGAGAATAGTAACAACTTTGGGATCATCACTCCTTTATTTGAAGTGTGGTAAAAACCTAAATATTTGTATTGGCTGTGAAAGTCTTTATTAGTGATGAGTGAATCCTGTTCATTTTGCTTTACTATGAATTTGGCAAAATCATGGAAATGTTCAGGAATTTTACTGAACTCCACACAATGCCCTGAAGTCAATAGGGAAGGAGGAAACGGACTCATTTTGAAGGGATTAGAACCAGGGAGATATCTGTCAACTATACTGAACTGATTACAGTATATTAATCATTGGGGCAAACATGAGCCATGTGATGGAGGCGTGGGACTGGCTCATTCCATTGTTTGAAGTCATGTCTCTGGGCTCAGCTGGAATGTCGTTTTTGTTTCCAGTCTCTGTGGAGATGCTTTACACTTTTTTCTTACTCGAAGAAGACAAAGATGCCTTGTAAACAGTACTAAATCTTTGATTGCTATTATACAGGGTCGCATGTGTTTTCTTTCTAGAGGAGGGGGTGGGCTCCTTTAAGGCTTGTTTTAGTTTTTACCAGCAACACATTTATTATGCATGTAAATTACCCATGTGGCACTGCACTTTATATATTCGGTGGCAGTACTCATTATATTCTAATCATGGTCAGATAATGTACTCCTCAAAAAATGCTACAAGTTTTTTTATGTATTTTTTTTATTTTATTTTTAATGCATGCAGGGTGGAATGCTGCCCTTCTAATTGGGTTATTTCGTAAGCAGATCGGCAATGATTTTTTCAATACAGTAATCCCTCGCTATATCAGCGCTTCGACTTTCAGCGGCTTCACTCTATCTGATTTTAAATGTAAGCACATCTAAATATTTCATTATACAATAATCAGTTCCTTTCCAAGCTCTAACTTATTTAAATAATTTTTACAATTTACTGTGTTTTAACTAAGATTAATTACTAAACAGGGGTCTTATTTCAGTTCCTTTACTCCTCTCAAAGGTTAATATTGATACCGATTTCCTGTATTAATAGATATTTTTAAATTCCTAATTATTGGGTATACTGTACTTTCAAAAATGTCATGTTTATGAAAATTAGTAGTCACAGACCCTCCAGCACTAACACACATCAATCGTGCCATTTCTCATCACTTGAATTGGCATCTGCTGTCATGAAATCTATTGAGCCAACACATTCCTTTTTATGCTGTTTTGTCTGATTGTTACCTAACTATTTAATAAACAAAATGTAATAAGCACTTGTGGATCAAGTAAATAAAAAATGTGAAAATGCTTGAAATTTCATATCAGTTAACTATGTTGCTAAATGCATCTGAATGTTGACCATGCATAAGTTGTCTAACTATCCCAAATTCAGCATAACTGAATAATTAAACAAGTGACTGAAGCAGGCTGTCACTGAATTGGAGAACATGACCCTAATTTGATTTCAGAATATTCAGAGTATATGCCAGGTGATTATCATTGTTTAAGGTTAGAAGCAGTTGTCCAGCCTCATGGAAGTGACAAGAGGATGTTTTTAAGACAGTTTCACCTTAGAATAGATTGAAGGAAACTCATTTACTCCCTTACTGTGTGCAAGGGAGGAAAATCTGCATTTTATTCAGGTAGGTAACACCATTTTCTTTCCTATATTGAGAAAGGTAATTAACGTTAATCGATACCTACATCAGGAGTAATTGGGTGGGGCATATTTTGAAAATCCTCTCTGCATGTTATTAAACCTGAATTAAGTTGTTTTACTTAATTATACAATAAGTCACCAGGAAGAGAATTAAGAACAGTGACATGGGTAGTGAATGTGTAAACTACTGTATTTACATATTGATGTTTGCATTACATTAGCCTGAGATTATATAATATGTAATTGATAACATTCTTTTTATTGTGTAGGGTTGTGTCAGTGTGTGTCTGCAAACGAAAAAAAGTGAAAGAGATAAAGCTTCTCAGGTGTGCAACTGATAAGGAAAGAACAGGTAACATATATATAGGAGGGAACAAGTAACAAAGCTAGGGCAGATGAAAGAAGAAAAGTTGAGAGTATTTGAGAAAAAGCTGCCATTAAAGAAGATGAAGGAAACTTAGTAGGTTATTAAGACATGGAGAAATATGTAATCCTAGGCTAAGAATGAGATTAGTTTCTTTTTTTTTTTTTCTTTAAAACTGTCCTAGAAGCATTGTGAGGAACACAAGCAGGGATATCAGTGTAGTTTTGATCAAGGGATGTGTGAAATGTTCTGGTTTTGTAAAGTCTTATTTTAATGGCTTGAATTGCCCCTTGAAACTGTCTTCTAGATGTCTTCCATGTTTTAACAATGTAGATGGCTGGACACTTTCCACAAGAAGTGCGTAATATGATTTTTAACTGCAAGCAGTCTGTTAGGCTAGGTGGTTGACAGAAGGAGATCAAGGATGAACTGGAAAAATTATTCTATGAAAGGATTAGTCTGCAAAATTGGGAAATTGTATTTGATGAGCTGTGGGAGAGATAAAGTGCTAGGTGGAATTGGAGGACCAGCAGGATGCAGGTTTCATTAAAGGGGTTCCTGTTAGAGTGGATGTTATAAATTCAAATCGTGACTTAATTTAGGGCCCTATCCACAATATGAGAAGAACCTCCTCATTCTGGAGTGCTTCATTACAGAAGATCTCATTACTAAAGTGGTGGCAGAGACTATGAAAGTAAAAGAAGTGGAAAGTTTTAACTATGCAAAGGATGAAATGAGCTGTAGAGAATGTTGTTCATGTCAGTTAGTTGGCTTGTAATAGAAATTTTTACAGAAATTGTGAAGTAAATTCTCTGTAGTTTCCATTTTACATTTCCATTATATTATAAATTTGGCTTGCAGGTCAAAACTTTTCACCTACAGTTACAAGATTATTAAAAAGCTACCCAGAAATGAAAGCTTTAGACTTATAGAAAGGATAGGATACGTGAAATTCAAATAATTCTAATTTTTGTTGTGTTAGTTGTGCTAGTAAGATGTGTTAAATCTATCAGGGGAGCATCATTGCAAATATTAACAGATGCAACACATCTGTGACTGAGTTACATCATTAGATTGGTAAAATAGCAGTCTTTGCCCTGGGTAACATCTGGTCTGGACAGCTACAGGTCAACAGTATTCTACAGAGATGTGTGACTCATTTGTACTTTGGCAGCCCTGTGCTCAGTTGGGAAATCAATAAAAAGATAAAAACTCACTCAGTAAAAAGAAAAAGCGAGACATGATCGAAAGTTAGAAGACTATGTGAAATTGTAAAAAAGTTGAGGACATGCTGTTACAAAATTAATCCTATGCATTTGAAATTACAGTGACTTGTATTTGACCTGCAGAAGACATCTGAAAAAATTATGTATATATTTAAATTAAAGTATGTTTATATATTATAAATCCTGGCTACCCATGACTCTGTATTGGACACAGCTGACTAAGAAACATGATGAATTGATTGATGGACTAATTATTAATGGTATGATCATGTAACTCCAATTCTTAAATCTCTACATTTTTACTTAAAACTGATTTTTAAAATCCAACTTTATAAATATTAGATGAAGCTCAATGGAGTTTTCAGGGTTCTGGTGACTATTACAAAACGTGTCAAGGCCTATTTCCAGGATTTACAGCCATGTGTGGCAACAACAGACTATGCCACAGCATGGCAGCATCTGGAAATGGGAATCATGGATGGCTATATCATTTTCTGGTTTTACTATAATCATGGAAGTGATCATTAGTGCATCTTGACGGTAGCGAAGACAGCACATAAGACCTGGACTCAGGCTGCCATCTATCAGAGCATATGTGGATGACCTTAAAACACTTACTATGACTAAGGCTTGTAATATATGGCTGTTGAGAAAGCTGTAAGAGAACATAAAACTGGCTTAGATTAAATCAAGCCAAAAAAGTCCAGAAGCATTTCCATCATCAAGGGGAAGCTGTTAGACCAAAGCTTCTGCTTTGGAAATCTGATGTTTCTAACAGTCTGTGAGAAGCCTTTGAATAGCCTAGGTTGCTAGAGATGCATCCCTCAAAGACATAGAGCAAGTACAGAAGCTCAGGAAGGGTATTGTTGGTGGCTTGAGAGCATCACTTCCTGCCAAGATGAAGCTCTAGAGCATGAAATTTGGGCTCCTTCAATGACTAATGTAACCACTAACCCTATATGAATCTCCAATTTCAAACAGACTGATCAGCTCATACATAATGAAGTGGCTGGTCTTCACAGGTGCCTTAGCAGCATAAGACTCTATGACAAAGGATTCCTACAGCTACCCCTTTCCTGTCTCTCAGAGGAGTACAAGTGTGCAAAGTATGACTGAAACTGAAGATAATGCTAACAAGTATGTTTAATTAATTTGTAACTCAGGCTGCCCCATTCTGGAACCTTAGGGAAAATGGAATCCACCAGAAATAACCTATTGTGCTAAGGTGGGGCATCAGTCCAGGGACAGGGACATTATGGGCCAAGCCTAGCAAGAGAGGAGTGGAATTGGCCTTGGGGCCAGTACACCAGTCTGGAATAAGGCTACTTGGTCTCAGAGACGGAGGCTTGTTGTGCAAGAGATACATCTGCAGGAAGAGGCAGCAAGGTGTGAAAGGCTATGGCTCATGCAAGACCAGGCCAATAGATGAGATTGAAAGGAATGGAGAAAAGGAAGATCTCCTGGAAAGAACTGTGAAATAGATACATTAAAAGCAAGCTTTATCATCAAGGCTGCTTATGATTTCTTGCTATCTCCAAAAATCACAGCCAGAGGTACAGGGAGGAACCTATGTGCTCCCTCTGCCAAAGTCCAGAAACACAATCCGGTAAACTGCAAGACCAGCCTTACTCAAGGCAGATACACCAGGCAGCACAACCAGGTGCTATGGTGTCTTGCAGCACTGCTGGAAAAGTGTGAGAAAAGGCCCACCAACAAGCTGTCAAAGACCACACTAGAGCTGCTGAGATGGGTATGAATGGCTTTGGATGAAGAGGAAGGATGTCTGTGCCTTCAAGTGAATGTATAGCATCTAGGGATGCCGGGATTCACTGCTAAACCCTCTGTTGGTGATGTGAGCCTACTCAGTGAAGCACTAAGGAAAGAGGGTGTCCACTGAAAGCCCAGAATATACTACCACTCACTTGACCATCTTTCAGAGTCTCTATGTTGCCGAGTTATTCCACCAATGAGTAACACTGGAACTATTACTGTTTACATCATCAAAGGCTACAAAGAGCAGAAGATCTTGCAGAATATGGCATCATGCCCAAAGTAAATGATTAAGGGATAGTATCATGCACTCCACATAACAAATCAGATCAGCAGAACAATGTTGACTAATCTTTTGACTATCATGAACAATGTTTCACATTTTCTGCATGACACCTTGTTTAAACTGTAAAGCACCGCAGAGTAAGGATGATTTTATCAGTGTTCAACAGGGAGACCTACAGGAGGTTTACCTCACCAGCTGCTTTCAGACTTTACAACATATCTTCTGAAAAGACAATATTTTATGTTCATTAATAAATAGAGAATAGACAATGAATTAATTAATTCATTTCTTATCTGTCTGACTTATTTTACTTTTAGGCTTTAATGTAGTTTTTATTTTTATTTGACTGATGTTAATATGTGTGGCTGCTGTCACACTGAAGTTTCTCTTTGTGATCGATTAAAGAATCTATCTATCTATCTATCTATCTATCTATCTATCTATCTATCTATCTATCTATCTATCTATCTATCTATCTGTCTATCTACATCCATCTCATTGCTTAACGCCCGCTTATTAGTTATGATTTTTGAAACAGAGCAGTATTCTTTTCTACTTTAGCCACTTAAAATAGAGCTGCTGTCATCAGTTATATACCAACTACCATGTATCAACTGTGATTTCCAGACAATGCAATCTAGGAAACAAGAATGAAAAGAAGCCAAGCTGAGAACAAAACACAACGACAACCTGCCTACTCTACTTAGATTTTTTCAGCCAACTTGTGATTTCTGCATAAGAAGCTAGAAAACAATGAAGTCAGACTGACTTTATGAAGATGCAACAGAAATAGCTGCATTTATTATTTCTCTAAAATCGACTAATCACTAAGACTCCAGACACCACAATACAGCCAAATGGTTTTGCTGTCTTCACATGAACTAGACTCAACTGTCAAGAAAGAAATCTCTAAAAATGATCAAACATTTTATCTTCCAAGGAAATTCTCCAGTTTTTTATTCAGGCTGCTATTTACATTCCTCCACAATAAACACTGACAATGCATTGAACAATCTTTACAACAATATCACAGAATAACAATGTTTACATTCAAAGGATTATTTAATGTCAAAATTTAACAAAGCATAATCATGAATACTAACCCTAAATATCATCATCATGTCAACTACGACTCAAGGGTGCTAACACTCAGGATCACTGCTACATCCTGATAAAGATTATTTACCACCCACTACTGTGCCCCACATCAGATGGTCAATCAACTTTCTGTATTCCAGCTGTCAACTCACAACCACACTCTGAAGCAGGGCAGCCAGCAAGGAAAGTGGTACAGAGCTGAACTAAAGGAACAGAGGAAAACAGAGCGACTGCTTTGATTCTGTAAATTGGTGTTTTGTTACAGTTTGGGTTTGTTCCATGATTATTTTTTTTCTGTGCATTGTTTCTTTAACATAAATTATTATTTATTGTATATTTAAAGTAATAATATATATTTGTTAATATTGTTCTGTTTATTTTTATTTAGTGTCTAAGTATGTGCTATGTTCTCTTGTCTTCCTTGTGTTTTATGGGTGGAACCCCAAGAGGTAGGACCACCTTGATGTCACCGCTGAATGACCACCCTTAGCCTTTATCTTTGGAAGCTTGGAGCAAATCCTTTTAGTGGTTAATTGTCATTTGAATTGTGCTTCATTTAGTGTGAGTATTGATTTTCTGGTTTCTTGAATTATTACATTTTCTTCTTGGATTTTGCTGTTGTTTCATGGATTTGGATTTATTCACCTTGCATTGCTTTTACATTCATACTTTTGCCTTACTTTTGCCTTTTTGGGTATTTTATTCTTGTTTATATAAATAAATTGTATTTTCTAAAGACATTTTATAGACGTAAATCTCAAGACAAAGTTTTTATGGTTTTCTTTTCCTTTCAGAGGCATTTTGATACAGTTTGGGACATTTAAAAGTTCTTTGAACCTTATAAGCCTGTTCCACATTTTGAGGCCCGGACCAAGCTGCTTTTGATGAAACATTTTTATGCAGGCTAGAGAGGGTCTATGTTTTGAAGTCTCACACCAATTTTCCATTTCCTGTGCTATTACATTACAAACAACTGGGACACAGGTAGAGAGTGTAGATATCATAACTGGATTCATGAAAAAATGTGTGGATATCTGTTTAATTTGCATGTTTTTAATAAGAAACTTGGATCACCAGTTATTATCATAATTTTACTGAAGGCAATCATTAATTCATTTTGAGATAACGATATGGATGTATACAAGAAATGCAGGTACACACTCAGTAAAGCAAATAAAGTAGCTATAAATCAGCAGATTAGATTAGATTATTTATTTATAAGAGTACATGTAAAACCACAGAAGCTGTGCCAATGTGCTGTGCAAAGAAGCATTAAAACAAACACAATACAAACAATAATACAGAAGCAGATTAATAAAACAACAATTAAAACATTCCCACAATCCCAATATATACAGTGAAAAGCGAAAACAAGTAGCTGTTAAGCCAACTTTTAAAAACCTCATAGAAGATGAAGACCTGATGTAGAAAGGCAAGTCATTCCAAAACCTAGGAAGAATAGTTTGTCCCCTTGACTTCAATGAGATCTTGAAAGTACAAGGAGTAGTTGTCCAGATGACCTCAATGCTCTTGGTGCTGCATGGTTGAAGGAGGTTGACATGTATTTTGGAGCAAGACCAAGACTTTAAAAACAAACAAGATTTTAAAATCAATGTGATACTTCACTGGTAGTCAGCGGATAGAGGCTAAAACAGTGAAGATATAATCCTTTTTTCTAGGCCCATTTAAAAATATAGCTGCTGCGTTTGAAACAGCTGAAGGGTGTGATAGAGCAGATTTGGAAAGTCCCACATATAAGGAATTACAATAATCTAGTCGAGATGTAATAAAGGCATGAATACTATTTCCAAATCATTCTGTGAATGAAAGGATTTTAGTTTAGAAATTTGCCCCATTTGGTAAAAACTGACTTTACTACAGTGGATATTGTGTTTTCAAAACTTAGTGACGACTAAGGTGATACCTAAGTTTCTGACATCATTATTAATCATTGCTGTCAAGGACCCTAACTTTGCCATTTCAGCTGCAGATGTGGTAGGACCAAAAATATTGACCTCTGTTTTATTTTCAATTAATTGTAAGAAATTTTGTGCTATCCAATATTTAATATCCTCAAAGCATTTCAACAGCATTTTACAATTGAAGTGATGTCAGGACTGACTTTGAGGTATAGCTGCTATATCAGTATAACAATGATAAGTGATATCATGTTTTTGAAAGATGGAAAATAGAAGAGGAGCCACAATAGAACCTGTGGGACACTTTTGTGAGAGGTGCTGGCTGAGAGAAGTTCCCATCTATGTTAACAGACATGATTCTGCCTTTAAAGTAGGACTTTAATCAGTTCAGTGCAGTTTTGAATGCCTACTTCATCCTCAAGCCATTTTAACAGAACTCCATGGTCCACTGTGTCAAATGCACATTCAATAAAACTAAGAATGAGAAGAGCCTGAGTCTAAAGTTAACAAGGTATCATTTGTCGCCTTCAGCAAAGTCAATTCAGTACTATTAAGTTTTTAAAACCTGATTAAAGCACATCACATAAATTATTTTCTCTCCAAATATGAAAGTAACTGCAATGAAACCACTTTTACATAATTTGAACAATAATGGGAGCTTAGAAATAAGCCAATAGTTTGAAGAGCTGTAGGATTAACAGTGGTTTCTTCAGCAGAGGCTGAACAATTGTATATTTAAAGTTGTCTGGCATTATACCAGATTTTAGACAGTTGTTAATAATAGCCAAAACAGTTGGACTAATAGCTAGTATCTTAAATGGGTGTGAGGGTAAAATATTTAGCTGGATAATTGGAAGGTTTCATATGCAAGATTATATCAGATAGCATAGAAGAGAAAATAGATTGAAAGGAAGTAAAATGTCTGTGCACAGCCCTTGTTGGCTGGTGTTGTCCCACAATAATCAACACCTGGAAGAGTAATGCTGGATCAAATGGCTTGATTTTATTCATAAAATAATTGAGAAAAAGATCACAGGTCTCAGGTGTACTCTCAGAGAGCCGTGACAAGTAGGTTGAAGAGAGTGTTAATGGTGCTAAACAACAACCTAGATCTCAAGGCATTGTGGATGCAAGTGTACTCCATGCTGCCATTCAGCTTCTGGGAGCTCTTGCACCCGACACTGTGGTAATGTCACTGATGAGCTAGGCAGTGAGGCACAACAAAGCAAGGGATGGTGCAAAAATATAAAAGTGCTTTTTATTTTAAAAATCAACAAAACAAAACATTATTCAAATAAATAAGTGCAGTGCTTCAAAATAATCCAATAAAAATGGGTGAAAGGGTGGATGTTAAAACACAATAGAAAAATCCTTTAAAAACGAGGATTAAAATAATGGCCGGAAGCAGTCTTTTAAAAATCAGCCCAGTGCCTTTTACTGGTGACTCTGCTTCCCCGGCCCAGGCAACGAAAAGGAAGCCACCCTACCTGCAACTGACTTTCTACTGACTGGTCTGGTGGCCTCCTGATCCCTGGTTTGTTCAGCCCCTGCCAGACCGAGACTTGGCTTCCCCAACGACCAGGACGCTCACACTGGGATTCCATTGTGAATCTCCGACTCCGCTGCCTTAGCTGTAGAGCGAGCCAACCTTCCGTAACTCCTGCTCCAAACAAGCTCAGCAGGAGCAACCACTACCAGCCAGCCCTCGGATGCTGGCCAAACACCCCACTCTGCTCTCCCAGCTACTCTGCATACATCCGAGTCTGTGCACGCCGCTCTTTTCTTCTCACACAGACTTTCTCCTCCTGCTGACTTCCCATTCATAACCTCAGTCCATTTTTTCTTTTCTTTCCTTCTTTCCTCCTATCCTTTTGCACTTCTATTTATACAGGACATGGATCAGGTGTGGCAATCAGTTGATCCCAGCAAATACAGATGTGGACAACTCTCACCTGTGCACTTAAGTGAGGACGCCCACATCACAAATTGCCTGGAACCGCTCCAGCCACACTACCATCCCTTCTACCGCAAATGCGGCGATTAATTATTTAAAAAGTGACGCTTTTCATTTGAACTTGGACCCGCTACACACAAGCATTAGCAATTAAACAAAATAAAATTTGATTTTGCTGCTCTACAGCCTCCTGATACGACTTCCAGCCGAGTTCTGAGAATTCTCATAAGAGACCTGCAGCTTTGTCCTTTTCCACCTCTCCTCAGCCTACGTGCATTCTCCTCGTCTGAGAGCACAAGTGGTGCATTTAACCAGGGTTGAACATTGACTTTACCTGCTCTCCTTAACCATAAGGATGTGACCAGATCCAGAGTATCCTTACATGTGAGATCTAGAACCCTAACCTTATCAGTAATATCCAAACACAGAGAGGCTACTAACACCAATGGTAAATGAATCACAGAACTATTGCAGTATGTCAGCATCTATATAAGAATGAAGCTTTGTTTGTGAAATTGATGGTGCATGCAAAAACCTAATTTCAAAAATAACTGCAAAGGATCAGAAATCCATCAGAGATCTCCAGGTTATTTGCAGAGAGGCCAAGTGTTAGTCCAATGTATGTCTTCCCTGATCTGTGGGACTTGACACCACATGAGTAACATTAACATTAAAAGAGTCCACAAGACCTAGAATTCTTTAACCAGGGTTTGTCAGACAATAAACATGAATATTCAAATGAACTCTGAGAACTCCTGACAAAATCCTTACATATCCAGAGGTCTATAAACAATGGCATTCAGTACAGGATTTGTAAGATCAATTTTAAACAGCTGAGCCTTAAAACTGAGAAATTGTTTACAGTCATAAGTCTACATTTAAAACGATTCTGAAAAAACAGTAACAAGCCCACACTCATCAATGATTCTAGGTGAGCTAAAATAGTCACAATCCAGAGGAGAACAATCATGAAGAGAAAAAGAGTCACAGAGCTTAACCAAGTCTCTGAC
Organism: Polypterus senegalus; assembly: GCF_016835505.1. Classification (NCBI taxonomy): domain Eukaryota; kingdom Metazoa; phylum Chordata; class Cladistia; order Polypteriformes; family Polypteridae; genus Polypterus; species Polypterus senegalus. Next base: position 49,110 of record NW_024378750.1, read on the forward strand.
ATAAATGGAAAGTCCAGGTTGGTGGATGTTAAAAGTCACTTAAAATATAGGACTTATTGGCTACGGACAAACGTTCATTAAGACCATATTCACAAAACCTTTGAAGGCATTCTCTGGTCTGTTAGATTCTTCTTAATCTTATGTGAGTATTTAAGTGAGCAAAGACTATTAAACTTAACTCCTTCACCCCCACTTCATCCACAGAGAGAATATCCAGGGCACAACAGATCATAGGAATTAAACTGACGATCAGTGAACTCGAGTTACGATTTCAGCTCAGCCTCCGAAGATCCACGATGTATAGTGCAGGCATCATCATATAATTCCTAAAGCAACACAGTGATTGTGTAATCAAACTTCACCCAACAGATGAATAAACAAGAGCCATGGAACTGCATAAGCTGAAGAACAGGATCAGATCCGAGAAAATAGTATAAAAATAAAGAACTCAGTCACTCGTAATATGGCAATCTGCTCCCCAAAATGCCATCCGGGCACATGGGTTCATAATCATGTTAGCCAGTCAGGCAGAATGAACAGACAACTGAACAAAAGTCAAAGAAAGTTTCTACTTTACTCCCGGTCTGCCAGGTCAGACTAAGTGTCATGAGCAAGCAGAGGTTGTGCAAACCCAAAACTGGAAGCAAGATCTTAGCGTAAGGCAACAGAACAACTGTAGGCTGATCTCTAGCAATCTTAGGTCCCAAAAGTTCAGGAAATAAAAATTCAGAAAGTCCCAATCACGAACACAAAAAAGATCCCACAATAACGACGTGGTAAACAAACACACCAGAGTGTGTCCAACTGGAATGAAGATAACGGAAAACCAGCTATAGCAGCACAATGATTCCTGCAAACTTTAACAAAATTTACAGATTACAAAATAAATCGAACCCACTCTCATCCACATGTTCTCTCTCCAATGAACTAAATGTCTTCTTTACCTACTTTAAATGCAATAAAAAGCAAGTAGCATTCAACTGCCTGCAGCACTACATGATTCATCCTACTTTGTTTCTATGCAATCAACAACGAGTGCTTTGAGAGACTGGTGCTGAAACAAATTAAACAAAATATTCCAAATAATCTGACAACCTCCAGTATGTATATTGTCAAAACCAGTCCACATAGGATAACATATGAAAACTGGTTAAAACAGGGACAAGCAGCCACTTTGGGAGACCCTGCCCAAGTGTTAATATTAAAAGGACCAATGAGCCTCACTAGATTAATGTCTTTATACATACACTGGATTCAGAAGTCTATTTTTAGATTTTGCAGTCAGCAGTTTTAGATCGCAGGTGTAACCTAGTTCATAAATAGCAAATAACAGTAACATAAAAGTATGGTTCACCTTGAGAGACATTACCCTTCTCTAATTAGTTATTATAATATTATTATTACATGCATTCATGAGATAGTTTTCTGTATAACGTATATAACTGAAAAACATGTAATGGACCTCACTAGGTTAATTCTACAATGCAATGTTCTATTTTCTTGAAAATTCCCACCTTACCTTTGGCAAACCTTAATGTTTCTATGTAAAAGTCAATCATTCCATTTGTTCTGTTTGAACTTTTCAGCAAAGAAGGCAGCACAAATGGTTAACTCTGAGAATAGTAACAACTTTGGGATCATCACTCCTTTATTTGAAGTGTGGTAAAACCAAATATTTGTATTGGCTGTGAAAGTCTTTATTAGTGATGAGTGAATCCTGTCTCATTTTGCTTTTACTATGAATTTGGCAAAATCATGGAAATGTTCAGAATTTTACTGAACTCCACACAATGCCCTGAAGTCAATAGGAAGGAGGAAACGACTCATTTTGAAGGATTAGAACCAGGGAGAGATCTGTCAACTATACTGAACTGATTACAGTATATTAACATTGGGAGCAAACATGGCTGTGATGGAGGCGTGGACTGGTCATTCCATTGTTTGAAGTCATGTCTCTGGGCTCAGCTGGAATGTCGTTTTGTTTCCAGTCTCTGTGGAGATGCTTTACACTTTTTTCTTACTCGAAGAAGACAAAGATGCCTTGTAAACAGTACTAAATCTTGATTGTATTATACGGGGTCGATGTTTTTTCTGGGAGGGGGGGCCCTTTTCTTTTTTTAAACCAAAAAATTTATTATGCTTTTCCCCCCCATGTGGACTGCACTTTATATATTCGTTGGGATTTTATTTTAATCATGGTGATAATGTCCCTCAAAAAAATGCTTTTTTTTTTTTTTTATTTTATTTTTGCAGGGTGGAATGCCCCCCTTCTAATTGGGTTATTTGTAAGATCGGCAATTTTTTTTCTACAGTAATCCTCGCTTTTCGCGACCAGGGTTACCTTGGGGTTTTAAATGTAAACATCTAAATATTTTCCCGGATTTTTTTAGGCTCCCGGGACAATGGTCTTTAATTTAGGTTACAGCTTCCCTTTTGTTTGCCCGGGTTTTTTCTACAAGAGCCTATTGGCGGATGCCTTAGGTACCCAATCAGAGCAGGGTTTTATTATAAAACCCTCACTATAAGATATGCTTCCGGGTGGCGTTTTTGTTTTGTTTGTTTCTGTCTCTCTACCTTCTGCCTGAGAGGGGTGGCAGGGGGCTGTTTAAAAAGTGGCGTTTCCCTAGAAAGGGGGACGCCCTCACAAAATGCCGTTTTTTCGTTTTTCTGTATACTTAGGGCATTATTATTTTTTGATTGTTTGTTTTCTCCCTTTAATTTATCTGCCCCAGTGCCTTTGAAGATAAGATACAGTATGTTTGCATTCTTTTTAATTGTGAGAAAGAACTCCATCTCTGTCTTTAATGAAGCACAGTTTAAACGTTTGACTGGGGTGTTTTTTTCATGTTAGAGGGCTCTAATAATGTTAACGGGGGAGAGTTTATAAGGGTTTAAAAATGTATAAAAAAAACCCAAAAGGGTTTATGGTTTCTACTTTGGATTTTCATACCCGGGGGGTCTGAAACGCAACCCGGGGCGATCGGGAGGATTTTTTATACCTAAATCATGAAAGTTCTACATGACTGATATTTTTTGGTTTAAGTGGCCCTAAAACATTTTAAAAAAGTTTGTCTAAGTCGGGAATTTCCATGAATATTTCGAAAAGGTTACCTGTGAAACAGATATTCATTCAAAAACATTTTTTAAATTTTTTTCAAACTAGTCTTTATCCATATGACATTTTTACTTAATTTATTTAAAAGTAACTATTAACCCCCCCTAGTCAGGAGAATATGTTCGATAACATTTAAGATGCTGATTTTAAATAGGCAACTGTTTTTCAACAATCCCAATTCGGCATTTTTTTTATATAGTTTTTTTTTGGCTGTAACAAATCTGTTTTGAACTGTCATACACCCCAAAAGATTTTTAGGAACACCCTAAATTTTACCCCTTTCACCTTGAACTGCCTTAATCCCGTTTTGTTTCAAAAAGGTGTAAAAGTTCTTGAAATTTTGGCCGTTTAAAGGGATTAGATCTTGCAGTTGATGGAGTTTGGGGGATGCACACCAGGGCAAAAAGCCCCTTCCACCACCCCAAAGATGCTCTTTGGGTTGAGATCTTATTAAATTTTTACAGTGAACCATTGTAAAGTTAAAAAACCAATTTAAATCCCCCAATTTTTTGGAATGGCATTATCCGCTGGAAGTGCCATGGGGGATAAGTACAGGGTTTCAGAAGGGAAAGGGTAAAACAATGCTCAGGTACCCCCGTGGCATTTAAAACCCCATAAAGGGGCCTGGGCAGAAAACCCCCACACCATTACACCCCCACCACCAGCCTCACGTTGGGAGATGGATCCATGTTCTCATTCTGTTTACGAAATTTGCCCCTTTCCTTTGAATGTCTCCAAAAACAGACTCATCAGACCAGGAACATTTTTTCCGCCCCCCAAGTCCAATTTTGGGGGTTGTGCAAATTTTGGGCCCCTTTTTTTCCCATTTGTGTGGGATGAGTGGTACCCGGGGGTCTTCTGCTGTTGTAGCCCATCTGCCCCGGCGTTGTTGTGGCTTCACAAATGCTTTCTGATACCTCGGGTTTTAAAAGTGGTTTTTTCAGCAAAGGTCTTCATCAGCTTTAAAGTCGGCCCCCCCTGACCTCTAGCATCAAAAGGATTTTCACCCACAGGACGCCGCATACTGATGTTTTTCCCTTTTCACACCATTCTTTTTAAACCCCAGAAATGGTTGCGGAAAAACCCAGTAATCAGATTGGGTCCCCCAAACCGCCCTTTGGGACCCCCATACCACGCTAAAATTGTTAAACCCCCTTTCCTTCATTTGTTCAGGGCCCGAGGAAATAAATTGCCCAGGTTGGGTTTTGAAATTTTTAGGTGAAAATGTTTTAAAACCTTTTTTTGCATTTACTGATTTTTTATTATATCAATCAAACTAGTATAGTTTTTTTTTTTTTCCCGCCCTACTCTGCTTACTTTGGGTTTTTAAAAACCAGTCATCCCGTAGATTGAAAACAGGTTTCAACGGTAACATAAAGGGGACGCTTGAATAAAGGGGTGAAATATCTAATATTTTAAAAGTAAGAACATTTTGAAAAAAAGTTTAAGTAAAGGGAAAAAAAATGACAGGCATGCAAAATGAGAATAAAAAAATCCTCTGTAAAATATATTTCACTTTGGGATTTTCCAGACAAAACCCCCTGAGTTTTAACTGTTTCAGTGCAGTGCAAAAAATTTTACCCGTTTTTTAAATTTGGGCCAATTGGTGGCACCTTAAAAATTTCTTTACATTCCTTTCTTACTATCAAAGCACTCCCGCAATTGGGTTAAGGGGCCTTTCCGGGGCCGAACCCTTTTTGGGATCCCCCCCTCACAGCCACCACTCCACCTTTATGCACCAACATTAAATTTTAATTTTTTAAAAAAAACCAAAATAAAAAGTTTTACCAAAAAATTTTCCTTGAAGATCAAAGAGAAAGCTACAAAACACTTTTTTGCCCTTTTTTTTTCTTATGATTACCAGATTGGGGGTTTGGAATTTTTTCCCCAAAACCTGGGAGCCTATTCCTTCCTAGAATGTTTTTTCCTCTGGGAAAATTTTTTTCCACCCACATCCCCCGCGGTTAAGGATCCCCATAAACCCCGAGGGGTGAGTATGAATACGTCCCAAAATTGACTATCCCCGGGGGTTTTCCCTATTTTTGCCCCAAAAAAGCCTGAAGTGCAATTTTTAAAAGCGCTTTTTTAAAAGGGGGCCGGGTATTTTTTTGCTGATTATGATTAACCAAAAGGGTAAACTTTTTAAGACTTTCAGGTATCAATGAAAAAATTACAAGATGCAAAATGTTAATTAGCCAAAAAGGTATTTTTTTTCACTTTTATTGCATCCATTGGCTACACAAACCCCTATTTTTAGGTTGTTCAAACATTATCATGGGAAAAAAATAATATATGGAACAAATTTGTCTGAACCTGTTTTTTTTTAAATTTTTTAACACCTTCTTTCCCCTACCCTCCCAACGATTCAGCACACCAAAAACAGAGGGGGTGTTTTTAAATTTCCTTTCCCCGGTTTATCAATCTTTTCGTTGAGGAGCCGCTTTGTGTTCCAAATTAACAAACTGGGCCATAGCTGGGTTTTGTTTTTTTTGTTTGTTTCCTTCCTTGCGGGGCCCGGCTTAAATTCCAAAAACAAAAAGATAACAGAGGAATTATCTTGTTTTTGGCTCATTTGAAAAAAAAAAAAAAAAGATTTTAAAAATTTCAAAGGTCAAAAAAACTTTAGACAGCCTTGAAATCCCTTTAGCTGACCTTTTTTGGAGGGGAAAAGAGCCAATTAAACCATTGGACAGATTTAGCCTTTTTTTTAAAACATTTTTTTTTCAAAACCCCGACACAGAATAATGTTTTGTTTGGGGGTTTTTTTTTTAATGTTTTAAAGATTCCCAAAGTTTTTTTAGCCTTTTTTCCCAGTCTATAAATAAAATATTTTTTCCAAAATTTGACCCGATTTTTTAGAAAGGGGGTGACGAAACCCCCTTGGCAGGGGTGCAGTTCTACGCTAAGTTCGATCCCAACCCGGGAAAGCTGCAAAAAAGGTTTTCCCTTTTTCCCCTTTTCCCACGGAGCAAGGTAGGTTTTTAAATAAAAAAATTGTAAAATTTTTTTTGAACTCAATCAATCCCAGCCCAACAGGCCCAAGAATGTTTTTTTTCCCAAGAGTCTTGTTGTCCATCCCCCCTTAGCTCCCCTAAAAGACTCCCAAATGAAACCCCTTTTGGTTCCCCCAGCTAACACTCATACAAACGGACTCACCTACATTTTTAAAAAATAAAGAAAGCGCTCAAAAATTGGGACCTTCCGGGGACTGAAAAGTTTTTTTAAAAGAGGGCTGCTTTTTTTAAATACTTTTAAAATCCCTTTTTTTGGGATTTTTTATTTCCCTGGGCTTTAAATTTTCAAATCATTAAAAAATACAAAATGCTGTTTTTAGTAAATACTGTTGATATAAGTATAAGATACTTTTATAAAAGAATTTTATTTTTCCAAAATGTAAAAAAACATTATTAATAAAAACTGTATATATTGAAATTTCCCCAACAGCCCATCTTATTGTCCCTTTTTGAAATGGTTTGGGAAATTTTAATGCTTTATTATTATCTTGGTCATTTTTAAATAAATGTGGTTGAATGGCAGAAAAAAATTTTGTTTTTATAGAAAACAAGAAAAAAAGAAGATTAAGAAGCCTTTTTTTTTAATGCAGTGACAGATGTTCAATGATTAAATTTCCATTGATATTCGGGCAGTGAAAATTTTCCCCTGTAACTTATCTTTCGTTTTTCCTTTAATTTTTAAGAATACCCTAGCTTGAATCTTCTGACTTAAAATTATGTAAAATTTTAAAATAAATTCTTACCAACATTTGTATTTTTGCAGAAAATGAAAAAAATAAAAATAAAAGAAAATCCCTTGAAAAAAGGGGGATTCCAGACATATAAAAGAATTCTTCAAACTATCATATAAACTTTGGGAAATTTTTTGAGATTTTTAAGGGAACCTCCCCCCCGTGTTAATACTGAAACAGGGGTTTAAAAGGTCCGCCAAGAGTTTTTTCCCATTGCCGGGGCAAACTAAGGGTTTTCCCGAAAATTACCAAGAAAAAAAGTTCACAGCCCCCCCTTTCCCCCTTTCCGTTGCCCGGCGGGGAACTTTCTTTTTTGGGCTTGGCTTTGGCCCCATCACTGTTTTGTTTTGCTGTGTCGGGTGTGTACGGGAAGGGGTGGGCTCCCTTTTGGAATAAATCCCCTGACTGTTCCTGTTTTTGATTTAAAATGATTTAATAAGACTTTAAAACAGATGATTCAAGGGGCCAATGACAATTTGACCCCCTTTGATACACTGGTTCCCTTCCTCCTGTCTGTTTTGGGAGTCCCCAGATCCACTGGTTTGAGTCCTTTTTAACCGTTTTTTGGGTTTACTAATCGGGGTTTTTAAAAAAATCTTTTTAAAAAATTTTCGACGAGTCATTTTACCCAAAATAGATTTCTAAATTGCCCTTTATCATGGAATTATTGGCCCCAAGGAACAGGAGGCACAAAAAATATAATTATGAAAAAAGGAAAACCTTTGAAACCAAAAGTGTGATTGAGTACGGGTTTTTGACCCCATCTGATCCAATAAATTTCAATGGTTTGAAAAGGGGGTTTTAAAAAAATTTTCTCCCAAAAATTGGTCAAAAATTTTTAAGGGAAAAGTTTAACAAATCTGAAAAGGGTAAAATTTCCCGAAAGAGAAAGAACAGGACCCAATTGGTCCCGTGGCAGCCCTCAGATTACTATTTGTAAGATTTGATGGAAAAGGGAGTTGCTGTCGCGTAGGGAACCCCTGATGTCTTATTCCGCCCTCATTGGACAGAAATTAAAAAAAACAAGATGGGAAAAAAACCTGGAAAGTAAAATGTCCCTTTGTTACCCTGGAAGCAAAAAAAAGGGAACGAAAGGAGGGGAAGGGAGATGCTGTGAAATTGGTGACTTGGGGAAACCTTTGGGGAAGCCTTGAAATTTTTCCCAACCCGGGATCTCAAAAAGGGTTTTCCAGGTCCCCCAAAATTTGTTGGGGTTTAAAAACCCATTCACCACTCGGGAGGGGCTTTTCAATTCACCAGGTTTCCCCTTCGGTCTTGGCCATTGACTTTTCAGTAGAAAAGGATGGGTTTCCCGGCACCCCCATTCCAGGGTTGCTAAGGAAAACAATGATAGGGAAATTTTTTTAATAAGACGGGAGGTCGTTCCCTTGACTGCCCAAGGAGGGCTTGAAGTTTGAGGCTGGTGGGTTGATGATAATCCTGGAAGGAAAATTTGGGGAGGCCAGAAAGAATTTTTGGGGGGTATTTAAAGGGAAAATGGTTTGTTTTAAACCTCTTTTGGGACAAGGTGGGGGAGGTGTTTAAATATCCATGTCCAAAAACCCCGGGGGATATGGGGTTCAAGATTTTGACTCGTTTGTTATAAGGGGTAGCCCCGGTTTGAGAAAAAAATTTTGACTTTTCCGGGGTTTTGAGGGGGAATGTTGATTTTCTTTCCTTGGGACTTAGTTTTTTTCGGTGAAGATTTGACTCGATGTACAACACCTCCCAAGCAATTAAATGAACTGGAAAAAAAACCGTTAAAATTTTTTAAATTTTGGGAAATTTTGAAGATTGTAATGGAAGAAGCAAAAATTTTATGAAAAAAAAAATCACATGCCGTAAACCCAAAAGGAATGAAATGGCAGATTTTGGAATTTAAAAAAAAATAATGTAAAGTTTAAAAATATATTTTAAATAATAATGATAATACTTTTTTTGGCCAAGACCCCAAAATTTTTGGGCTTTTTTTTTCCCAAAAGTATCTGATGAGGGGGGGTTAATGCAAAAGGTCAAGAAGTAAAGAATAGATAAAGTCCCAATGTAAAAGGGGCCGGGGAGAAGATTTTTTATGATTTTTGACCGGGTGCCCCGCATTGTTTTAAATAATTTTTTAAAGGGTTTAGTTCTCAAAAAAAATTATTGTATTGATTTTTTTTTGATTGAAGTTACAGTCCCAATAAGTTTTAGCAGTATCTAATGTTACATCCAAAAAAAATACATTATACAGTGTTGAAAAGATTCCCAAAAGCCATACTTTTTGTAAAAGTTGAGATCATTCTGGGGAAAAAAATTTAAGTAAAAGGAAATTGTCGGATCAAATTAAAAAGTAGAAGTTTTAAAAAATTTTAGGAAAAGAGTACTTAAAGCAAAAAACAAGTAAAAGTTTCATTTTCCCTTTTTTTATATAATGTATAGTCCAAAAATTTTCAAACAAAAAAATTTAGGGGAGTCTTTTGTGAATCAAACATTTGGGTTTTTAAAAATGAGCCAAGAAAACAGTGGTTCATAATTATTGGAAAAAAATTGTTAATTTTGGGGAATATATACTGTTCCCTTTTAAAAAAAAAATTTCTTTTTTTTAAATTATTGAAAATTTTTCAAAACAGGGCAGTTTTTTTTTCCTTTCTCCTTTTCCATTGGGGAGGTGGTGGTGGAGGAGGTATTCCCAGGATTTTCCAAAAAATCTGGAAAAAGTCTGAAACTAAAAAAAGGGAAAAGGCCCCAGAGGATGGTATCCATATTTTTTAATACAGGTGTCATCTCCACCTGGACAGCAGCCTCCCGACCCCCGGAAAAGGGGCCATTAGGGTCCTGATAAAATGGATAATGGGAGGGAGGCTTGCCCTGCAAATTCGGGCCAGGCCCCGCAGCCTCCAAAACACACGGAAAAAACACCAGGGCAAGACAACTGCAAGATCTTCATTGTATTTTATTTAGATTGTGGGGATCCTTTTAAACCCGAAAAAGGAATAAAAATAAGGTGGGGCAAATTTAAAAATTTTATTTCAAAATTCTTTTACCCCCAAAACACGTTTTTTTAATGGAAAAAATATATTAAAACCATGTTTATTAAAAACCCGGGGAACTTCCACTATTGGAAAAATAAAACATACACCCTAAAAGGGAAACCAGTTTGGGCTTACGCGATACAAATATGTTAGGGGAAGAGGGGAAAAGTTATACCCAAAGTCTTATGGCTTGTGTAGGGCCCCCAGTAGATGGGTTAAATTCCATTAAAAAGGTTCACAGATTACAGAAACAGTCATTGTGTTACCCTTTGGGTTTTCCCTTGGAAAAAGTTTTATAAAAAAATTTTTCCTTAAGGGGAAAGGACCCCTTTCTCAATTCCCAAAAATTAAAAAGGATTTGATTGTATATATTTCCCAAAAAAAAGATGAAAGGGGGGGTTGGGCACAACAGGGGGCAATGATTTTGCCATTTTTTTTGCAATTTTTTTTGGAAAAATGGTTTTAAAATCAAAATCCCCCCAAAAAATTTGGGGAAAGGGGGCTTAAACATGGTTTGGGGAAAAAAGAATCTAATGGGTTTTTTCCAAAAAATTTTCTTTTAAAGATGAATCGCCCTTGTTTGGCACTTTTTAAAAAGGGGCCCACCCTTTTTATCCCCCGTGGGCTTAATATCCGATGGGATAAAAGGTGGGGTGGGTTTTTTTTTCCCAAAATTTTCTTAAAGGATTTAAGGCCGCCCTCTGATTTTTGACCCCTTCCAAAAAAGGGGGAAACATTCCCCGTAAAAGTTTTCCTACATCAACCGGGGATCGTAATTTCCTGGGGCCCGTTTACCCAATTTCCCAAATTTAAGTTTGTTTTGGGGGGTTTGGAAAACAGCCTGGCCCCTCATTTAGACATTAAACCTCAATTCCCACCAAGGTTTTTTTTGCAAGGTGGTGGGCTAATTCCCTTTTTTAAGACATTTTTTCTCTTTGGGGGGGTTTTATACCCTCCTAACCAAAGTTTTCTTTCAGGGGGTTTTAAAAGGCAATTTCCCCAGTTTTAATGGGCTTGCCCCTAAATAAAATAATAAGGGTTTTAAAGGGGGTTAAAGGGGTTTATTTTACCCTTTTTGGAAAATTTTGCGTTATATTGTTGTTTTATTTCCACCTTCCAAAAATTTCCCAACTTTTTAAAATTAAAAATTTAGATTTGAAAAATAAAAATTTTCCAAAAATTTTTTCTAAAAAGAAAAAATTTTTTAAGGGAAATTTTAAAAAGGGGGATGATTTTTTTAAAGGGGGGATATACATCAAAATCAAAGCATGACAAGGGGCTAGAACATGAGACAAGTCAGACTATACATGTCCATTCTTCATATGCAATTGTCTTTGAAAGATGACTGCTGTTATGAACTGCTACTTACATATGCCCACCATGCACTCTTGCAGTGGTGCTTGAACATGCAGATTGGAGATAAGAATGGTAGGGTGGTTTTTTCCAAGATTTTACTTGAAATGAGTGAAGGTCATGCATGTGTCTGATGGACACATGGCAAACAGGTAATCATATCCACCTTGTATAAACCTGTGACTCACATCACCTGCACTGGGCATCATGGTGTGAGGAGTATCACCTATATTGCCTATTCAAGCCTAGTTTTGTGGAGGCGCATTGAGCAGCACTGCCATCATCTAGACAGTCAAGACCTCATTCCTACAAGAAATGAACGATGCATTCCTCCAGCAAGATGATGTTTGCCACATTTCATCTATATTGAAGACAGTCTGTCAATTCCTGGCCCTGCGCATGCTCACTGGACCTCTCCCAAATCAAGCTTGTTTGTGACTGGTTTGGAAAGCATGTCTCTGGCACTCAGTCACTGACATTGAACCTCAATAAATCACACCTACAGGTTTAAAGGTTATGGCTGAATTACACCTGAAGACATTTTGTCTCTGTATGATTGTTTACATACCATCCTATACACAAATGACTGCAGGAGTTCACACAAGGACAACTATATCCTCAGATTTGCAGATGACTCTGCCACTGTGGGTGTTCTCTACAAGATAAGAAGGTGTAAGTGATATTGAAGTTGTTGATGAGTTTATTCGAAGGTGTGATTGTTACTTTTACAGGTAAATATTTCTAAGACAAAGAGTATGGCTGTAGACTCAGGTGTTCCCACCTTCCACTGTCTTGACTTTAATTAAAGGGAGACTGTGGAGATGGTAGCAACTACAAATATCTAACAACAATCATTGATAACAGAAAAAATTTGATTAACGAATTTGGAGGAAAGGGCAGACACAGATTTTCTTTTAGAAAAGTGGAGAAAGCCATTATTTAATTTTATTGAATCTCTTGTTACATTTGCTTTTATATGTTTGTCGAAAGCAACCTAAGCATTAAGAATGTAAACCATCTTAACAACATTATAAAACTAAAAGTAAAATGATGGGGTTTGAGATTACCTCTGTGGCTTAACTGTATTACAAACAGCTATGAAAAAGTCTGTCAAATCTGTCAGACAGTAGTAATCCTTTACTCTAATTTCAGCTGCAGGTTCTTGTGGTAAAGAACAACAGACTCTTTAATTCCTTTAATGGTACATTATGAATTATTATTTTGTTTACTGTTAAAAGTGTGTATTCTTTTTGTACTGTGTATGTACTATGATAACACTAGTTGTCAGTTCTGTGCCTTTGCTGATGTTCTGTATCTGTGTAAAATGTCTAATGTTTTTAGTTTCTACTGCAAAAAAAAAAATCCTCTGGGATAATAAAAGTCTACCTACCCTAACCTAACATGGAGTTCAGTCCTGTATTACAGCATGGGAATTTAACCCCAATATTAAAGTAGTAAGAAGTCATATTCTAAGTATCAATAAAGCAAGCTCATCAATTTGTGTCTGAGACCACATTCTTAACGCACTCACAATACAGAATGCGTTTCCATTTTCCACTGGTGAACTAAGCCAATGAACTGTTTTTACACAAGGGAGAGCCAGAAACAGTTATTCTAAGGTTTCAAGTCAAAATATGGGTCCACCTTATCTTGATTATATTTAAAAAGTTACTTATCAATATTGCTCCTCTATTGGCAGAGGAAACACATGACAGCAGCAGCCGGAGCAGTATATCAGTAATCAAGGCTGTTCAACTGAAGGACAAGGTTTTCAGTTTAATGATATCTTTGAGTAAAAAGTACAAGATTGTGTTTCAGCTATTAATAAACTTCTCTCACTCTACACCAGACATGCAGAAAACCAACAATTACTGACAGAGTGAACAAGTGAATGCATTTCATTGGCAGCCACTGCATCTTATTCGGCTGTATGGACAAAGGTTCATCCAAAGGATTTTGAGTGCAATTGGATCAGTTAATGTATTTTATAAGTGTACATTTTCTGTCATCTTGTACTTGTATTTTCATCAGAACTCTGAAGTTGTTCAGAAAGTGTTTTCTTCAGCAAGATTGTAAAGTACAAACAAGTATGTATTTTCTGTTCAGTTATTCTATTGATTTATTTTCATTTTGTTACATCTTTTATAAATCTGTTCGTGACAACACCCCTCACATTCTCTAATACAACTGTACATAACTATACTGTACTTACATAAATAAGTTGATATATATAGTTAAATAAATTGTAACCGAAGCTATCCATAATATTTGGTTCAATGAGGGTGGCATGGTGGCGAGTGGAGCGCTGCAGCCTCACAGGAGACCTGGTTCACTTCCTGGTCCCTCCCGGTGGAGTTTGTGTTCTCCCGCGGTCTCACATGGGTTCCTCCCACAGTCCAAAGACATGCAGGTTGGTGCATTGGCAATCCTAAATTAGGTGTAGCTGGGCTGCCTTCCCGGGTTTGTTTCTGCTTGTGCCCTGTGCTGGCTGGGATTGGTCAGCAGACTCCGTGATCCTGTGTTAGGATATAGTGGGTTGATAATGGTGGATGGTTTCAATGTAAGTCTCCTTCATAGAGTTTATTTCCAAAAGCAGTGCCAAAATAGAAACTTTGAAGTATTGTTTTAAAACCAGCTCTAAAGTCCTGTGTTGCCATTTAGCTAATTTCAGAATGAGTTCAAAATCAAGCTACGCATCTTGAAAAAACATTGACTGATTTTATCAAAGAAAATGAACATTATAATAATTTAAGGTGACAGTATCAACTTAAACCATGAACTAGAGTTAAACAAAACATGATTCAAAACATGAACAATGTGGATTGATAAATGGCATCTTTTTTTTTCGCCATGTGGTTATCGTGTTTTATGTAATGAAGCTTGTTAGATGGATTCCAGAACACTTTTGGCTATAGCAATAAATCTGAACTTGATGAGAGCCCCTTGATATCAGTTTGTGAGATCATTACTATCTCACAATAACACATCTTAATTGTTTTTGTGGCAAGATTGATAACCTACAAATGGACATACAACTTTTATTTTGTAACGCATCCAATGGAAGCTATGTAAGGTTCAGCTGTTTGTGTTTGTCACCAACATTTGAATATATAAGAGTGGTTACAAATGGTCTTCAATGATGACTCAGAAAAGACTGCTTCGTATCTGACACCTTTACTGTTGACTCCATTATTAAATCCTGAGAATACCTAACTTTGTAACCTTTTAAAAATACCAGGAAACACAAAGAAGAGGTATTGAAATACTAGAAAATACAAACAATTTCCCTCACCAAGTACTTTATTCAATTACTTGACTCAGTTGATTAAAATAATGAATTGGTGATGCAGAGGGCATCTATTCTAAATTCTTTCACTAACTGAATCCTCCACTGTCCAGAGGTGTACTGCCAGTTTCATTGGTGAGTCTAAATTGCCCACTGAGTGTGTGTGTACATCTGTGTACCCTACAGTTACTCCTGCAGTGGGTTGTTAATTCATAAAGGAGGTCTCTGTCTTGGACTATTTTATGTCAGATTTGGGTTCTATTCCCCACAACTCTGGAATCAATAGATAAAAGAACCAGTGTGAAATTTTAATGGATGAGAGGCCTAAAGCAGGGGTGCCCACACTTTTCGGCTTGCAAGCTACTTTTAAAATGACGGTCAAAATGATCTACCACATTAAAATGCTATATGTATATATATCACACCTGTGGTGGGTTGCACCCTGCCCAGGATTGGTCCTGCTTTGTGCCCTGTGTTGGCTGGGATTGACTCCAGCAGACCCCCGCGACCTGGTGTTCGGATTCAGCAGGTTGGAAAATGGATGGATGGATATATACACTAAGTATACTTTTATACATAAAATATATGTTGTCGCATCTTTGCATAACTGAATAACCTTTATGGCACAATAACAATTCAATACATTTGTGGTCACTACAGTATTTGATTTAATAATCTCATGTGGGAAAAGGCTGACTCAAAAAAAAGTAGAGCCAAATAATGGAGTCAAGGAGGTAGCTCTTGAAGGACTTTATGCTTAATGATCGAAAGTGACTCACCCGGAATGATGCTTCGTGTGTCTGCCTTTTGCTTTTTGAATTCAGCCGAGTGAAAAATGACAGCTACGTATCTGATTAACTGCAATTTAGTTCCTCCCTTTTTCAGATCGCTGAAGGAACTTTATGAACAGTTTCAAAGTGCCTTTCCACATTTTTTTCTTTGAATAGCAATGATGGATTGACAAATCAGACAAACGCGTCATTGTGACATTGTGAGAAAAAATCCTCTCCGCAATTCCACATCCAGCCCATACCTCCCAAACAATTTCTTTTAAATCCTTCTTTAGTTGATATAAATTGAAAAGCTAACTAGATCACTTAGATAGCTAGGTACTCTTAGTAGCTCGCACGCTGGATCAGGCGTAGGGGATGACTAGTGTGTTAGAAGAAGAGAGATCTCAGACTGGCCACCGCGGTATGTCAATCAAGTGGCACCAATTGCACCACAAAAAGTGGACAACAACTTCAAATTTTGGTGAATCGAGACACAGCTTTCCTTGTTGTCACAACCCCTGAAATGCCATCTTACAGCCCCTGGGAGTGGGGAACCCCAGGGTTAAACCTCGCATTAATGGGATAATCATGGGCCAAAGTTACTCATTTTCAAAAAACTTTAAATAATGGGGATTGTTAAAAGGCATGTAAAATGTTTAGGTTATTATGGAGGTTGCCCATCGCTGAATATAATAGTTTTAATATTTGATTCTTTACTGGAGGACTCCTTCCTCTAAGGACAACTCCAGAAGGTAAAGTTTACAAATTTCAGATATAAGCTTATGGGGTAACATTTTAGACCATTTCAAGGTCAGTGATAGTGAATATAATGCTATTTTGATTTTTGATCCTTACCAGGATCTAGCCTCTATGGACCTCTATCAGAGAATGAAGAATGACAAATAGCTATAACTAACTGGGAATATTCAGACTTTAAAGATTTAAATAGAAGCACATATTGTAATATTTTGTGTAGTTTAATGCAACTATTCATGTTTCTTATGTACTTCTACCTCTTAAGTAAATCATTACATTTTTATGAACACAGTGAATAAGGGTAGCTCAAGCTAATGCACAGATGTACATAATGTGGTATTTATTACTGTCTCTTATTGTTTTATTTATTTCTTTGTCAAAACTGTGCTCTAAGAACTTTACTATGCATTGCACTGCATCTGATAATAAAAAAAAGAATAAAGGTTAAATTAAAAGACTAATGACAGAAAACATTGTATTTTCCACTAGAACAATAGTTCTCAAAGTGTGGTCTACGTATCATGATTAAGATGGTCTGTGGGCTGATCTGGTCATCTTTCTACTAATAAGGCTACATGAAATGGCTTTAAAACACCAACCACAGAACTTTCTTTGCAGACAATAATATCTTTAACTTCTGTCGCTACTTGTCCCAGTCCAGTCCTTTACCCTAAGTCAGTATGGTAACATCTAGAGTAACAATATAAGAATTAGATTGCAACCTAGAAATAGACTGAAGAGCAGGAAGTTTGACAGAGTTCTGTTCATGCTTGTTTTTTAATAGTCTTTCTTAGGCACCTTCCCAAAGCATAAAAGTAGGAGTAACAGAGGCACTTAAATTAAGTAGGTGCTTCAGATACATACATAGGTGGTCCTCCAAATTTTGAGTTTGACAAAGTGATCCTCGTTTCAAAACATGATGAGAACCACTGCCCTAGAAAGAACAATTGTTTCTATCCCTTTAATTGATTTACTTAATATTTCTATTCATGTTTGTCATGGGTTTTTCAGTGTAGATTTGTGTTTATTCTACTTCCTCAAAGGCTGACAATACTCAGTTTACTCTACTGTAGGTGCACATATGAGAGTGTCACAAAGTGGCCTTATAACCCAGTCAGTGTTAGTTCCTGTCAGGTTTGAGTTTTGCCTCTTACAACCCCAATTTAAGCTAACTGGTTCTGAAATAGAACGAAGGATGGGTAGATTAGATAGATATTAAAGAACACAACCATTGGTATTCTAAAAACTGGATGGATGAAAGGGAAGAATTATATTCTACATTTACTCATTAGAAAATGTTCAGACCATCGTCCATCAACCAAACTTGACCTACTTTTGTCAAATCTGAGAGTAGTAAAAGTCACCAACTGATCAATTTAAAGTAAAATATTTGTTTAAAATGGTACAAAACATATATGTTTGGTTTGTCATGCTCTCCTGTATTCACGTAAGTTTTTTAGAAGTCTCCATCTCTTTCACTCTAGTTCAAACACACAGTGACAGGTTGAAAGACAAATTTAGTTTGAATGCCATAAGTGTGGGTGTGTAAGTGAGTAAATATTATGTCTCAGCAAATTGAACATCTCACAAGCAGAAAATGGATGGAAGGACAGCCTTATCAAAAGGGCTAAATATAATCTTTATATACAACCAATGACACTTCAGTCCGTTATGTAGGTCATGACTTTGCATGTGCAGCTCAGTCCACAGCATCTTTTATGCTGAGGAAGAGGTGGGGCATACATGAAATTTGACTTGCAATTACATAACTGAGCAATCTGTTTGTTTCTAAAGTTCAGATACTAAGAAGTACTTTCTAGATATTAGGTAACAACATCGCCTCAAATCCAGCTGACTGCTTAATTGCTGGCACCTCAGAATACAATTTCGGGAGTGCTGCTGCTCATAGTTTCACAAGACTAGTTTTAAATATAATGTCTATGTGGAGGTTAGGCTGACTGATGGCTCTTCATTGACCCTATATATTGTGGGTCTCTGTACAAATTGACAGGTACCCAAACCTAGGCTAGTTCCTGCTACACCAAATGCTACAAAGATTACTTGTCACCATATTTGGAAAATGAATTAACACTTTACATGACCTATTCAAATAAAGTATCAGTTTAACAAATTGTCTTGATAAGCATCTTAAAAATGCTGCTGGAAGGAAACAGACATGAAATTACACGGGGCAGGCTTTTTCTACTTTGATTAAATGATTCTGCCATAGAGTGTGTCAATTTAGAGAACCTGATGCTCAAGGACATCTATTGCTTGTAGTCTTTTCATCATGAAGTCAAAGCTGTGTCCTTGGTATATCAACAATTTAGAGACACTGGTTAGCTCAGGCTGCAGGTTCAAATCTCACTGACCCATGTGTGACCCTGAACAATATAACTATGTCCTTGAACAGTTTTGAAATTACTTTTACAGTTCTTTAAAAAAATTAAAATGACCAAAGACTGTATAATGGTAATCTTAATGGTGATACGGACTATTTACAGAAATTGTTGTTCAGCAGGCCTCACACTCTGCACAGAATGAAAGTTTTAGTCAAGTGCTGCCTATCAAAACACGTTAAGGGGACATCTGATTACTTCAGCAGCTTATTCCTTTTTATCTTTTTACAAGTGACCACAGAAAACTAAAATCACCACATTCAGACTGTACTGCAAATGTACCTTGTAACACTATAGCTTGAGCCATTGTCCAGAAGGTTGAAGTCAATGGATACATTTTAAAAGATGGAAGTGTCTTCCTTGTCTCCAGTGTGCTCTTCCTGTGACTCTGAATTAGACTGGGTGGGTTTCGGAATGTTATTTTATATATGTGCCTGTATTACTTCCAGTTTCTTTATTCAGCCTTATTTGTCAAACACTCAGTATCCTGCCAGTACAACCCACCACTAACAACATGGCAGGAATCTGGTAAAACCATCAATGTTTAATGAACCTACTTGCTTTACAATGTTAGTGAAGACGTGCCTACATGGACAGCTTCAGTTAAAAAGGCAGGACCCATTCCAGGACAAGACACTAGGCTACCACAGGGCACATTTACTCTTTTATGCAGGGCTAATTTAGAGTCACCAGTGAAATTTCTAACCAAAACAATAGGAAAATATACATGAGGGTTACCAGAGCAAGGGAGAAACCAACCTTGATCCCGGCACCATTCCAAAAAAGGGGAACACTCACTCAGCTATAACGGGTCACTGTAGAATTTTTTAGGAAAATTATTCCAGGCCCCTCTAAGGTAGCACACAAGTGTAAGGTAGGACACAACACTTTTAGTTCATCACTGGTCCATCGCCAGTATATATAATATACTAAATCATCCAGGGAAGTGTAGAGTCCCTCTTGCAATTGCTTCATGACATCGGGAGTGCCTTATACACAGTCAGAGGATGAGTGCAAGGCAGAAAGCAGCCCTGGTCATGGCACTGATCTATCATTGTTACATTCTCACTCCATTCTATGTGCTTAATGTGTCTAGAAGAACTCAGAGAAAATTTATGAAGACAAAAATCACTAGTCCATCAGAAGACACACTTAATAGTTTACATTGGGCCAGTTTAGATTACTAAATACAGGACCATGTATATCTCCTGAATGCTCAGAGAAATATCCAGACATGCACTCAAATATCTTTGGATTTCTAGTCAACTAATCTGGATTTTCTGAAAAAAAAAACTCACAAGAATACCGGAGAGCATGCCAACCCACAGACAGTGTCCAGAATGAAAATCAAACTTAGGTTTCAGGAAATAGGAGGTAGCAAAGCTAAGCACCACCGGGTCACACCTCTCTGGCAAAATAGCTGGCTATCAAAAGATATTTACATTTCTTTTGAAATATTTTACTAAATACCCATTTTTGGAACTAAAATATTCCCAAAAACAAAAATTGCTTTAAATATAAGAGTTCCCTTTTTGCAACAGAAACAAGTTTGGTCCATATGAAGATGGAAAGAATTTAATGCAGTATTTAAAGAAGTAGCAAACAGTAAAAGTTAGCTTACAAAAAGTGTAGCAGCAGGATAAGAAAAGTACATGTGGGGAATAAAGCAATGTGATCATAGCAGTACGCCCCAGATTGAAAAACAACACAAAATCAACGGGCCTCCCTTTTCAGTTCCTTAAAGGGTTTGTCTTATATATACACACACACAAAGAAAGTTATCCTGCAGCCGTGTGTTTAAGTGAATTTTGTAACTATTTTTGAAGGCAGCTGTCTAGAAAGTGACCACTAGGGAAGTGAAGCACTAGCTGTTTTTGGGATTTATGCTATAGAAGAGGAGGCCCTGCAAAGCTCCTTTGTTCCAACAACCCAAGCCTGACCCACCTCTTCCAACGGGCCCTTTTGCTAGGAGGGTCTTTAGACACAATGCTATTTTTAAACCCCATACTGGGCTTTAACCTTCCTGATTGATAGAGAAGTTAAAATGACACCCCTGCCACCTAGTGGTCACTGATGTTAATCTAAAATACTTGGTAGGAATTTATGGAACAAGTGCACAGAAAGGCAAGAATGAGTCAGCCAGGAAGTCACCATAGTTGTAAGCCCACACAGTCTGAGTAAATGCTAAATCTTGAAGTACAGCAGCATCCCTAAGAATGCAATCCAGTTATTAAAGAATATTTTTTGAATTAATAATGCAACTTGTATAGCTTTTGCAATTTGTAATTGGGAGATGTGTATTAAAATGGGACAAAGAAAAGACATATGCTATTTTTCAGCACTTTTGATGTTAACATTACTTGAGGCCCTGTCTAATCCCCGCATTTAGACAATGAGTACTGCATACTGCTTGGCACATAAACTGTTTTAACTTATTGGAAGTATTGCTCATTTTCAAAGGTACTAGGAAAAAAAACATTTAACCTTTTAGCTGTATAATCCATCCTTTTTTCTGAACTCACTATAGGGTCATGGAGAACCAGAGCTTATTCTGGTAACATAAGGTATAAAAAGGGAACCAACTCTGGTTTTAATAAAAAATAATCACATTAACCCTACTCACTCAGACTACACTTCCAAATTAGAGTTGTAAATTAACCTAACTAAGCAGGATGAGACAGGAAGTCTGGGTGAAAAAAGGGAAGAACATGGGGGAGGGGGAGCAATCTTTAAACAGTTATTATCCAGGTTGGAATTAACTTCAGGCCCCTGTGACTCAGCAGTGAAATCCAATGCACCAGCCTCACGTATATTGGACTTTATTAATTTTTTTGTTAATTGAAATCAATCAGAATGTCAATCCAGCCATTATTGAAGTGGCTTTACAGTTCCATGTAGCAGGGGCAAGATCTCTTCCAGTAACACTGGCTGCAAGGGTGAAAAAAACAGTTTCTCAACCCCGCAATCATTCCTACAGAGCTGATTTAGAGTCACCAGGTAGCCTGGTGCTGTTTTTGGATAGTCAAACAAGGATCCTTCTTATGTTACTGCTTAATGGAGTCTTTTCCAGACTAATAATAATAATAATTAATACATTTTATTTATATAGCCCTTCCCATGCTTAAGGACTTCAAGACTAGTGGGCACTGTAAGTAAAGGAATACCAACATTGAAAATAATATAAAATGTTAATGGAATTCCTTAACGCTCTGTTTTCACTTAATAAAATGTGCTGTTTTGTAAACATACTTTAAATATAACAGTAAGATACCTGAGACATTTGTGAAAAATATCAGTTCAGAACAACTTTTCAATGATGTCTCAGGTGGCTAGCAGTCAATCAGAACATTTGTCTAGCTTTTACCCCTGTAAATCCTGTTTGAGCTCACATTCCTCCAACCCTAGCCTTTTTACTATCCCATAAACAAAAGTAATTCTAAGTAAAGGCTTATTCATGTTTTTGACTCTTAAAAACAGTTATGCCCATTGATTACAACAGTTATACTGAATGAAGCAACCTTTTCAATCCACACTGTGAGCCCGCATCCTGGGAAATCACTCCCATGTCTGCCCACAAGACACAATCTTCAAGTAGAGGGGGTAAAGTCCATCACATTTGTGTTGTATTTTTGAATTGTTATTACTGTATAGACATATTTTGAAACTTGCATTTTGTTCTTCATGCCATTCGTGTGCAGTTCACTGTACTTTCAATCAACTCTCACTTTCAAAATGCTCTTTAGCAGTATCGATAGATAAAGAGATAAATAGACATACATATATACTATAGTGTGAGATGGACCAGGCATTATGCAAACATATTTCAGTTGGTATAAAGGAGACCCAGTAGCTTTTTCTTGACACACTTTTGCTGAGTAATTTGTTGGCAGAAAGTACTCACTGTTAGCGGGTGAGAAAGACGTATGTACAGCATTGTTCATAATAGCACTCAGTTTTGTCTTAATTCTTCTTTTGTTACTATCTCCGGGGTCCAGAGTGCACCCTATAACTGACCCTACCCTTTAATTAGGATGTTACAGCAGCACATCACTGTAGAAAATCACACTGTCCTTCACAGAGTTGTAGAAGATGTGAAGGATCTCACTACCACATTAAAATAAAGTCTCCTATGAAAAATAGCCCACACTGTCCTTTCTTATATAGTTCCTCTGTATTATGAGACCAGTCCAACCTGTCATTAATGTGGACCTCTAAGTACATGTAATAATGCACCACCTCTATATCCACTAAGCTGACTGACTTAAATTTTGTACCAAGTAAATATCTCAACATTATGAGTACACCTTATGACAAACACCTAGGAGTCATCACTATCAACATCCAGACAGTGTATAGAAGTAATCAAATAAACTAAAAGGTAAAATATCACAAAGTGTGGAGTACAAGTCAAGGGATGTTCAGCTTAATTTATACAGTATAACACACTAGTGAGTCCTCACTGTTGTAATGTGTCTGCCTGGCATTACCAGTTCAAAGGAAAAAGTTCTAAGACTAATAGAAATCAGTTTATAATCAGAACAATAAAGGCACTTACTTTTTTAAACAGTTGAACTGTGAGCATGTGCTTCTGGCAAATATTTTCCTTCTGCAAGTATCTTCATAACCACCTGCTTCTGCAAAGTAAGAATTGTGGAGCGTTGGTTTAATGCATGCATATTTCAGAGAAGAGGATCCTGAGATAAAATTACAAAGAGTAACTTGCTATAGTAAGCCCGGAGAATAGATCGTCTTGTCCAGCTGAAGTGGTCATGGTGGTGAGTGAGAGTGTGGTGTAGCTTAATCTTAAAAATACATCAAGAATATTGGCATGTGCCTTACTTTGTGTGTATTTTTTATAAATAGAGATATAAATATCTCCTAGATATAGTGTAGTTTTGGTGAAGGTATTTATATCATGGGTGGCGCAGTGGTAGCACTGCTGCCTTATGTTAGAGACCCGGTTTGCTTCCCAGGTCCTCCATGCGTGGAGTTTGCATGCTCTGTCTGTGTGAGTTTTCTCCAGGCGCTCTGGTTTCCTCCCACAGTCCAAAGACGTGCTGGATTGGTGATTCTAAATTGGGCTTGGTGTGTTTGTGTATGTCCTGCGGTGGGTTGGCACCTGCCTGGGATTGGTTCCTGCCTTGTACCCTGGATTGGCACCAGCAGACCCCCATGACCCTGTGTTTGGATTCAGCAGGTTAGAAAATGGATAGATGGATATTTATAACATTTGGGTTTTTGGTACACTCATTTTTTCTTTTCTAAATATTTTGTAATTCGTATTATTGGAAGGACTGTGTTTTTATGCAGAATCTTCCTGACTGCATTTTATTGTACAGTTTCATCATTATTTTTGGACATTGTTTGTGTTTTGTGTGCCAGTTACATTGAGAACTGTGTAAAAAAGCATGCCTGATGCTATTTTTATATGAACCTTTAAATAAAACCCACTTTTGTTTTGCAATACCATCCTTTGTGTCTGTTCTTCCTGTAAAACCTCTCAATTTTATCCTGATGGTAAAACTACAAGATGCCCAGTGTGTAGTCTGGTGTCATTTTTCCCAAAGACACAGGGTGTCACTTTAACTAGTTTGTTAAATTTTTGGATCTCCATATTACAAAACATATCATACAGCAGAAAATTGGCAATAAAAAAACACGGAGAAAACATACACGATTCCTGGACGGATAAACTGTGAAGAGAAATTGAAGGATTGAACTTTTTCACTTTAAGCAAACATAGATTTACAGGCACATGATTGAAGATGTTCAATATTAAAAAAGTATTTAGTAAACGAAACAGATGTTATTTTAAAATAAAATCTCCAAGAACTTTGGGGACATGGTTTGAAACTTGTTAAAGGCAAATTGTGCAAATGTTTAAGGTTTTTTTTGAGAGAAGAATAGCCCGGGAAATATATCACTAAGTGTTGTGGTGGCGGACAAAGGACCATAAAATCTCACCATGATTTTTTTGGACCTCTACATAAGAGAAGGATATTTGTTGGCTTTTTCCCCATAGTTTTTCAATATTTAATTTTGAACTTTTAAGAGTCTCTGTTTTCTAGTGATTTGCTTTTTTTAATTGTTTTTTATATTTTGAATTATTTTTTGATCTAATGAACAAAAAATAAATGTCAACAATATTTGGGTAGGGGAGGAGTCCCAAACTGCGCATAAGATCTTGGGTCAGGCTTCTATATTTGAGTGGCAGCCATACATTTTTTTTATCTTTTTTTGCCATTATTTTTTTGGCTTATTAGAAAACTAGCAAAATTCCTGGGTTTAAAAAAGGGAGGGGTGTTAAAGAAGTTATGGGAAAAAGGGAAAAATTTTAAAAAAAACGAAAATTTGCTTTTTATTCGTTGCATAAGCAAATTCCCCCACCACAATTTTTAATGTTAGCTCAGACCCGCATTTAAATGTTTCTGTCGCACTTTGCTGAGTTTGTCCAAACACGCCCTCTCATTAAACTTGTATCCTGAATATAGTATTGTCTAGGCATGAAAAACGCCAGTGGAAACATGTCTATGAACTAATTTAAAGTTAAGTTTTTACACTTGCTTTCCTATTTGTTTGCATAAGCACAGTCCTTCACTAGCAAGTTTAACTCCTTTACAATTTTAAATCCTAAAGTGACCCAAGTCTCGTTTATACCCGTCCTTCTCGTTAAACTTGTATCTTGCAAATATCGCGATTCCATAGGCATGACAAATGCCAGGGGCAGCTGTCTATAAACTTAATTTAAACCAGGGGTTTTACACTGTGATTGCTTCCACAGTAGGTGCACTTATGAATATGCTTGTACGCACTGCTTCACTATTTTTTTGCTGCCTTTAATTTGTGTATGCGCTTTTGTTCAGCGCCTTGGAGCTTTTTCCTTGTTTTTCTGCGTCGCGTCACAGTCAGTTAAAGGGAGCCGAGTACATGCATCGAAGGTTCTCAGCTGTGCTTGTGCTATCTCGGAGATGTCCACGGTTTTATGTAATGTTAGCTAGCCCGGGCACTAAAAGTTTCTCTCGCACTTTGGGCTAATTTTGGGCCCAAACCCACCCTGACCATCTCATCTTCGTTTGCAAGCACAGTCCTTCACCCGCAAAATTTAGCGGCAGAGTGTTTCTATTGGATTATAGCTGATGGCGGGCCTTATGGGCGGGCCCATTACGGGGGAGGCGGGCCATGAGGCGTAACCTGCCTCACACAGTGACCAGCCCGGGCTATGGCTGTATATATGTACATAAGTGGGTTTCCCAGTTATGACCATTCCCGATAGAATTTCAAATGAAACCTGCCTAACTTTTGAAGTAACCTGTAAGTAATGAGCCTGCTAAATTTCAGCCTTCTCCCAACAGGGAAAGTTGGAGAAAGTATGAGTCTGTCAGTGAGTAAATGAGTCAGTCAGTCAGTGAAGGCTTTGCCTTTTATTAGTATAGATAAGTCTTGCCAAAGTGAATAAATAATGACATGCCATGGAATGTTCTTACCGGGTCTCCAGCTATTGATGTTGATCTAATATTTTGTATAACAGGTCTTGATGGTGTCTTTCAAACACTTTCAAGGGCCCTCCTCAATTTTCTGACCTTGGATTATCTGGGAGTAGAGGACTTGTCAAAGGAGAGGGGGTCGGGCATTTTATTATTATGAATAGTACTGTCAACTGTCCTGTCCTAAAATGTTATTTTTGGATGTCCCCGATGGACTGGCCCAAGGGTTTTTCTGCCTTATGCCCATGCTGGGTGGGATAGGCTTCAGGACCACGGGCACTGGTCTGAATTGAAAATGACATGACATGTATACGGTCACCTATTAGGAGTTGGAAAACCTTTTTCACAATTACAGAAATGTGACCAGACAAAGGAGGATTTACACATTCTCCCAAATAAAGAGTTTTGTTTGCATACTTATCTCCCCAACCCCAAAGAGTGTGGTGATTTAAAATTGGCTGAATGAATGACCTTCCAGCCACAGTTCATTCCACTTGAACTCAGTCAAAACAAAAAAAAAAAGTTTTGATGGAGAGTTAGATTGATTGATTTCCAAAAAAAAATCCCAAAGTCCACAGGAAAAAAGAGCTTCATGTGTATTCATGTCAGGCTAGTGCCAGCTGTTACTTGTAAAAGCCTACGTTGAACTCCACAACACCTTCTAGAAAATATATTAGTAATTCTGAGTAAAAATCGCAGTCTGTATGAAAATTAAAGGCCCCATAAAACAGTATTCCGAATTAATACAGTTCCATTCAAATGCAAAATTACTCAAGGATCTTGCCTCAATGACCCCAGGAGAGATAAAGGATTCATCATTGTTGCCCCTGAAATGTTCAAAGGGAGGTGCCTTTCAGGCAGGGAAGGTCTTATTTGTGAGTAATATCTCCAATTTTCAAGAGGCGTCACATGCCAAGCCTCAACTTTCCACTGCTCACTTAAGGGGGGATTCCAACAGTCTATTGTTCTGTTCTAGAGCAGAACTTTTGCCAGATTTCAAAAAAACCCACATTATGACCTTAAAAAACAACACAGTGACAAATGAGCAGATTATATTTTGTCATTGCAATAACCTCACAATGAACCATTTGTAATAAACTAGCTGCTCTCAATTATTCTCCTGATTCAACCCTCAGTGCTCCACAGCTGTTGTACATTTACAATCCAGCAGTGTGGATCCTTCTCCTTACTAACTTCAGAATATCTTCACTTGTCAAGTCATGAAACAAGTGAAATCAAAAAGATATATTTAACTTTAGTTCAATCAAGTGTAAAGAGTACAATAGGAACCCCAGACTTGTGAGATTTTATACAATATCAACAAAGTGACTTTTAATAAACACCATATGACACCCGACAATAGATATAAATAAGATAAACCCCAGGTAGCAGGTCCGTCATGCAGTTGTCATTACATGCACTTTTATGACTAAGGACAAACTGCCTCTAAATCTAGTAGTTTGATTTAAAAAACGTCCCCCCATTTGCCAGAAAAGAGAAGGGAGGAAATGACTATGCAGGAAATCTGAGGTCTTCAATAATACAGTCGATTCGGCAGCAAGAGATTAGTATCATGCCATCCTTGTTCTTTTAGATCTTACAGGAACATTTGATACAGTAGACCATAAATACTTATTTCCCACTGGACATTGTGTGGGAAAACCATTACTGGATTTTTTCAAATCATCCCCGTTTGACAGAAGTTTTCTGTCAACATTGGTGACTGTACCTCCTCCTCATATCGCTCCACAATGGAACCCTAGGATCTATCCTGGGGCCTCCCTTTTTTATATAAACTCTTCCCCTAGGATCCATTTTAAGAAAATATGGTATTTCTTTCATTGTTATGCAGTGACTAATCAAATATATTTTGCCTTTAAAACAGAAAGATAACAACCTTCAAACCACTGTTGGACTGCTTAGAGGGATATTAAAGCCGGGGCGCCTTACATTTCTTAATTGTAATGACAGAAAAACTGAGACCCCTCATTTTTCAATCAGGGGGACCAGTGTTTCCCTTTTTGATTAAATTGGGAAATCAAGATCAATACAAAGGATAGGTCATCTGTGGAGTGTTGAGAAAGTCAAACGGGATGTGGTCAAAAACTATATCTAAAATTCAATTTAAAGTGTCCAGCACCATTGGAGGAGTATCTTATTTAATAATCATTGAGATGGTCCACTGTTTTTGGTATATGGATTATTGCTGTGTTTCTGAAAAGTTAGGAAGTATAGATTCTCTTAGTGAAGATTATAAATAACTGAAAATATCAGTTAATTGATCACACAGGCTTTTTAAAAATCTGAATCATGCATGCTAAAGGGAACGGGAACAGGAGAAACTTAAGCCATGATAGCAGCAAGTATATAAACCATTAAGTTCACCCCAGAAGAGATGCAGCTGACATGATTAATTTGTTAACCATAAGTATCTACATACCATGGTACATATTTTGCTCACCCCAAATACTTACAGAATGATCTTCAGCTTATCCTGGTATTAACTTTTAATATTTATTGTTTTAGAGTTGCCTTGTAGTTTATTGCTGATGTCCTTTTCTGCTGCCAGCCGGTTTGGGAATCCAGTTAGTTTACAGAGGGTGAACAAGCTGGGAGATGGTGGACCAGTGTTCCCACCTGTTGTTGTCCCAATAATGGTGGTGCCCGTCGCCATGTGCAGTTCATTAGTTCCCCTGTTCCGCTTTTCTTCCCGCATAAAAACTACCAGCTGCATCCCTTTTAAACCTTAATTTGGAGCCATCTCTGTGAAAGTAAACCTATGGCAAAGAAATACACCAGCCCTTGCAGAAACTCCTTCTAAACAGTATTTCAGTGAGAAAAAACACACTTTACCCACCCCCTTTATGGGATAAGCTCACTATATATATATATATAGTGGGGCCCCCGCCGGGCTCCAGACCGCGAGGCGCCCCCTGGTTATGTTGGGTCGGCACAGGGCTTGGAAGCCCAGCCCCTGTAGGGACTCCGTGGCCACCCAGGCGGCGCTAATGCCTGCATACCCCTGGAGTCAGCACTTCGGCCACCCCCAGGAAGTGCTGGCGGAAGATCAAGGGACACCCGACGGGTTCCGGTGCGGCCAGCACATCCGCTACACTGGGGTGTGGCTATGACTGATTGCCTGAAGCAGCTGGAGCCCATCCGGTTCCTAAGGGGCCAAAAGAGAGGACAGAGACTGTGAGGCCTGACATTTGGGGGAATGGTGCTGGGGGCACTGGGGAAGGAGCACAAATTTGTAAATATTATTTTAAATAAACGGGGTGGTGGAACTAGTGTTCGCCTGTTTTTCCGGGTCCCAGTTCAATATATATTGTCACGCTTTGGGTCACAGATTTGTAGAAACAAGAAGGATTTTATTCAAACACCCGCAAACACATGAGGCCTAAAGTGCTCCATGACAAGTCAGAGATGAAGTTCCGGGGTAGGAGCAGAGAGATGAAAGCAAACAATCAATTCCAAAAATGACAGGCGCCATGTAGGCTTATAAGTCAGGGAGTACACAGGCTTTTATTAGGCTATAGTGCAAGGATAAGGGCAATGAGGGAGTCAGTGTTTCGGGTTTGTGGTCTTTCCCAGGGCGCCTGTCTATTTTGCGGCCAGCCTCCAGCTCACACCCTCAGTTTTTTATTCACATTCCCGGAATCAAACGACCCCTGTACCAAGTTCATGTAGTCGGATAATACGCCATGCGGGGTTCAGAACCTGGTCAGTATTTACTGTGAAACTGTAAGGTTGAAAACCAAGAAACCATCCTTCATTAGACAAGAGTTTGTATCTTCTGTCGGTACAACCACTGAGTGGAGCATGATCAGGCCAAAGTGAAGTTTCATCCCACAAGTAATAGGTTCCACAACCCACCTAATTGCCAAGCATTCTTTCTCAATTGTAGAATAACATCGTCTAGGAAGTAATTTCACCAAATATGTGATTGGATGTTCTTCCACAAATTTGACAGGTCTGGACTAAAACCAAATGCACTTGCAGGGGTTTGCAAGATAAAATCTTTTAGAAACCGGCCTTAGGGAAACCCGGGTAAGAAGACAATGTTTTTTAAATCGTGAAAGAACGCCTCGAATTTTCTGGGCCACAAGATAGGTAGTTTTTTTGCCTCTAGTAAGTTCCCGTAAGAGGAGCAGCTCTATGTGCAAAATTTGGAATGAATTTTCTGTAGTAACCAGCGAGCCCCATAAAAGCACGTACTTGTTTCTGTGTCTCAGGTCTCGGGTAAACAAGCATTTCTTCCATTTTCCTTAACTGTGGTCTAAGTAAACCCTTGCCCATAGAATAGCCTAAGTAATGAGTCTCGGACATGCCCAGTTTACATTTCTTAGGTTTAGCAGTAAGGCCAGCCTGTCTCAAGCTTTCAAGAACAGCTTGAAGTCGCTCTAAATGTGTTTTCCAATCATTGCTAAAAATCACAACATCGTCAAGGTATGCCCCGGAATATTCAGAGTGAGGACGCAGGATCTGATCCATCATACGCTGAAAAGTTAGAGGTGCCCCGTGAAGACCAAACGGGAGTCTTGTAAATTCATAAGAGTCCGGTCAGGAGTCACAAATGCCATTTTCTCAAAACTGCTAGCCTCTAAAGGCACCTGCCAATAGCCTTTTGTGAGATCTAGCATGGAGATATAGCTCGCCTGACCCAGTTTTTCCAACAGTTCATCGACACGGGGCATGGGATAAGCATCGAATTTAGAGACCTTATTCAAGCGTCTGAAATCAATACAGAACCGAACTGAACCGTCTTGCCTTGGGACTAATACGACTGGGCTGCACCTGTCACTTCTACTTTCACGAATTACACCCAGTGTCAGCATCTTTTTTACCTCTTCGCACACAATATTTCGCCACGCCCGTATCCGAACGGCCGCATCTGTATGCGAACATCAGGTTCAGTGGTAATTTTATGTTTTGTAATGTTAGTCTTGCCTGGTAAATCTGAAACAACATCAGTGTTCCGTTCTATCAAAGATAACAGTTCTGTCTTTTGCGTGTCAGTAAGATTGTTACCATTGGTAACATCGGGTCTGAGAAACAGCAGCCAGGAGTGTTAACCTCTTGTCGGTCGTGCCATTCCTTCAAGAGGTTAATGGTAAAATCTGGAATGGTTTGCCGCCTGGTATTCTAACCTTGTAATTTACCGGACTCATACCCCTCAATAATGGCGGCCCTTCCATTTAGCTAAGAATTTGTGTGGATCCGAGGAACCAGTACCAAAACACGATCGCCAGGCTTGAACTCACGGAGCTTGCTGCGCTCTATCGAAAGACGCTCTGAGTTTCCTGTTCGTTGTTGGTGTTCCACAGCAATAGAGGAAAGCATAGAAATTCTGTCTTGCAACAAAATTAGTCGATCTGCAAAGCTTCGACCTTGAGCTGCTCTCTCGTTTCCTATCCATTCCTCACATACCACATCCAGGATGCCTCATGCGCTTCGCCCAATAACAACTCAAGGGACTCAAGCCAGTGGATGCCTGTGATGATTCTCGACCCACAAAACAAAAGGTAGGACAGTGTTCCATGTTGTGGGAATCATTGAGCAACTCGCCTGATCATCTGTTTCAATGTTTTGTTAAATCGCTCGGTTAAACCATTCGCTTGAGGATGGTAAACAGTAGTACTCAGTTTCTTAATAGCAAAGCTGTCACATAATTGTTTCATCACGCTGAGAAGTGAAAGGTGTGCCTGATCAGTTAAGATTTCTCTAGGAATACCAATACGAGTAAAAGTATCACATAGTGCTTTGGCTACAGTCGAAGAGTTGGCCTTTTTCAGTGCAATCATTTCTGGATATTGTGTCGCATTATCAACCAACACCAGCAAATATTGGTACCCATCCTTAGTCTTAGGTAAAGGTCCCACAATATCTAATCCCACACGCTGAAAGGGAACTTCCAATATGGGCATAGGACAAAGGGGAGCCCGAGGAGGCTTATAAGCAGAGACGATCTGGCAGTCTGGACATGAAGTACAAAATCATTCAACATCTTTTCCCATATTAAGCCAATAAAATCGATTTGATAACTGGTCTCTAGTTTTGTCGGCACTGAGGTGCCCCCCCAAGATGTGTGAATGTACCAGATGCAAAACAGTTTCCCTATGTGCTTCAGGTACCACCAGTTGTTCAATAAATTCCCCCTCCAAATGATCTGACATCACTCTGAAAAGGCAACCGTCCTTTTCTATAAAGTGTGGGGTTTTCACACCCCCGGAATTGCGCTCTTGGTAAAAAGAGTCATTAGCAGGGGTAGCCTGTTTAAATGCATATTCTAATGAGCTATAAGTATGCTGCAAACACACGAAATCTGATTGTTCGTTAACGCTCGGTTTGTGTTTGGAGACGTTTGCAATCTGGGAAGATGTAGAAGGACCAGCCCATTCTGGAAGATTGTCGGGGGTGACCTCCTCCGTCTCACTGGAGAGATCGGGTTCAATATCTAAGTTGGGCTCTAGATTTTCCCTGGCCGCTTCCAGTTCTTTGTCTTGGTTTTCTTCTTCTTCTCCCCCACTAAGTTCATTAGTGGACTGGACTACTGGTCCCTTACATTTTATTAATCAGTTTCGAAAAAGGCATTCTCCGTCCTATGAGTAATGGCCAAGGGCACGAGTCTGAAATGGCAGACCAAACCTTAAAGTGGCGACCCCTATAAGTTAAAGGAAGAAGTAAAGTCTGATAATCTTTAACATCACCATGTACACAGCATATTTTTACAGTCTCACAGTCTCTAAGGCATTGTTCATTAAGACAGTCTCGCTCACAATACAAAGGTCACTTCCCGAAGTCTAACAATGCTGAGATTTCTCTGCCCCCCAATTTCACCGGGATCAACAAGCCATCTTTTCCATCCGAAGGATATGTAATAGTTGAGCAACAAATCTCGGCCAGTCCAATCTCCATTGAATGAGCTGGAGACAAGCGACATTCTCTTGCCAAATGGCCGAGTTGATC
>NW_024378751.1:0-13155 GCF_016835505.1 Polypterus senegalus
ATGTCCATCAATTTATGTACTTTACAAAAAGTAAGAAATTTTACAAATTCCTTTTCTGTGAGAAACATTTATTATTTCTCAGGAGTAATGACTATTTTGTATATATTAATCTGAGTCAGTGTGGTGACAATGAGATAAATTTGTGTGTGTGTGCGCACTTGTGTATTAGGGTGTGGTCTTGTGTGTGATAGGAGAGTATTTTGATAATTACTGTAGCAATATTCTCATCTGCCCTTCTTGACTTGTGTCATTTGTGATCATTATGTAACAAAACACAGCAGAAACTTTTCAAATGTATCAAACAGGTCTATTTCATATTCATGCTGTATAATTTGAAATTCAGTATTGAGGATAAAGGGAAATGAGAAAAAATAAATCTAAATGACTTTAGAAATGTGAAGCTTTTCAAAGAAAAGAATCACATTTACATTTAATCTAAAGGTCACACAAGAGTTTAAAAGTTAAGTTAAAAAAAAATTATAAAATATATTTTCTTGATACTGTCATCCAATAATTTAGTTTACTTCTTCCATTGCACAAAAAAAGGCTTATTACTTAAGGATAGCTTTTATAAAACTGTTACCTATATAGATTTTGTGTTTATATAAAGAGTTGTATATAATTAGTATAAAAGACGCATAACCTGTGTGAAACTTAACAATATAATTTTGAAGCTAAAAAAAACTTTTAAATAACATTTGGGTAGTTTGTTTAAATACCGTATGAGAATTCCTGTTTTTGAGAGAAATAAGATAGATCTGCTTTATCCCACAGGATCTTCTTCTAGCAGTTAATTAGTTTTGTCAGTCAACTGTCTCAAATTGGATTACTGAATCTTTTTAAACTGAAAGAAAGCTGAAAAAGAACTAACAGCTTGAGGTAGCCTGCAGGAATATAAATAATGTTGGGACATAAAAGGATTTATGAACCTTCCTTTAATCTGCATATCTGAACAATGCTTAAAGATCAAAGCACTGTCTATCAGCTACAGAAAACATGCATTTGCTTTATTACTTTTGACTTAAGAATAAAATATATTTATATCATGGAATGTGTCCTTGTATTTGGGCACTAACCATTTGATTCAATTGACCATCTTGTACGTTTTCTTGATATGTATTGAAATTCAAAAAAAAAGAATGAAAGCAAAATTTTAACTGAAGTGAAACTCACATATTAGTTTTACATCAAATACACCCTGTTTAATAATAATGCATCTATTTTTGGTTGTCACAACTCGAAAGGCATAAAATACGGAAGGTGCAAAATATACCCACACAACATCAGGGAAACTGGACTAATAAAGAAACTAAAACTGAGGCATTACTGAAGGTTCCATAAAGGCATGTTCTGCTCACCCAAATTCATATAGGCAGATGCAAGTGCCTGCCTACAGAAGCAGCATCTACTGAGCATAAAATGCATACCACAGAGTTGGAAAAAAAAGAACAAAAAAAACAAATCAAAGTGCAAATGACTAATGTTCACACTTTAAAAACAATTTATAAAACATAAAGGAAAATAACTGCTAAAAATGCATAGAGTTAAGAAACATGTAACTGATACAGTCTGGATCTCTAATTAGATCAGAAAAGCTGGCAACCTACTAATTCTGTATGTCCCATCAAAAATAACTCCTCTTGTGTCACTCACTCGAACACACAAGAGCATGGGTGTTATGATGACACCACAACAGCACATGATACTAAAATGAAGTCATCAGTATCAGCAAGAAATAATGAAACAGATGAGTGGCTGGACCAGGCCAAGGGGATGCCCACGTAACACCTGGCTGCGGCATATAGAGGATCATCTCCGGAGGGCGGGACTGGACTGTGTGTCTGCCTGGGTGGTTGCCAACCAGGATTCCAAGCTGTTTTGTTGTGTGCTGTGTGTGGCAACGCGCTGTACCAGTGCATGCTCCCCAACCTTACCTGGGGCCTCATGTATAACGCTGTGCGTAGAATTCGCACTATAACATGATGTAAGCACAAAAACTGAAATGTGCTTACGCACAGAAAAATCCAGATGCAGGAATCTGTGCGTACTCCAACTTCCGCGTTCTTCCACTCCATAAATCCCGTCAGCGTGAAAAGTAATGCTTGTGCATGCGCCTTCTTTCCCCCAACTCCTCCCAGAATTACACCTCTTTGAATATGCAAATCAGTATAAATCGCCTTTAAGCTCAGCCTTCTGTGAAAAGTCAATGAGAAAAGCACGGGGGAAAATATGAGAATTTCAGCGAATACCAAGTGGAGGCAAAGGAAAAACATACTATTTGTTTATTTAAACCGTGGTATAATTAACAAAAGGAAGTTGATCGAGTGACATAGCATGTTGGAGAAACTGGAAAGCTCACGTTCACAAAGTCGCACGGTGCCGGAAATAAAAAAGAAGTTGTCAGATATCAAAGTCGCCGTGAAAAGGCGAGTCGTAGCCCACTGTCTCAGTGTCATATGAAAGCTTATTAGGGTACAGAGAAAAAAAGGCACACAGTGTTGAAAAATAATGAAATGTCAACTTCAATCTCGAAATTTCCACTTTAATCATGTAGTTTATTTTGTCATTAAAGCAGAACATCATAAACTTTATCTTAAAATCGTTTAATTAACCAGTTTCTCAAATCACATCGTAATTAAAGTAGCACGTTAAATGCTTTGTTTTGTATGTGATCTTCTATGTGCTCTATGTGTGTGAATCACTACTTGCTTCTTAAACCGGCTCTCTTCCTCCGACTGGACACAGAATCCATTACATTCGTGATATTACAGCTCTCTGAATAACTAAAATACTGAGATGAATACGTGATATCATTTTCATGATGATATGAGTTAAAGCATGTTATTAAACATGGGTTGTGATTGTGCACGACCTTCGATGAAATTATTTATTGCAGCAGTACTCATGGGCGGCTCTAGGCTTGTGGCAAGCCTGGGCAGAGAAGGAATCGGTGGCCCCTTCGCCAATGTCAATATGGTATCTTATGCATCTTGTGGACACTGCATAGCCGCCTTGTGCTCATGACACAAGCGTTTAACTTTTGTCGAAATTTTTAGCTGTGTCATTATTTTCTCTTTTTGTTTTATATTCAATATATATTGGCGTGGCTGCCCCTGCAGTCCTTGCTTTTCTTTCTCCAAGTAACCGATCGCCACACAATCAGTTCTGTAGTAGACGTTAAGCCATCCGATTCTTCAAAATGTTTAAGGAACATTGAAATATCTTCGTAGTATATGTTTAATTATTCTATCCTTCATGCCAGGCCCAGTGAAGAATATAGATTATTTAAATGAAGTTAAAGTTTTATCTGTATAATATAATAAACATATTTTGCTGCATTTCATCTTAAAAATGATATTGTTATCATGTGTAAATACACGCTTTATAAAGTGGCTCAGGTTGTGTAATATTATAACTGTAGTGCAAGTTTACAGTGGGGTGACTGTACTTATAAGTACAAA
Source organism: Polypterus senegalus (assembly GCF_016835505.1). Classification (NCBI taxonomy): domain Eukaryota; kingdom Metazoa; phylum Chordata; class Cladistia; order Polypteriformes; family Polypteridae; genus Polypterus; species Polypterus senegalus. Next base: position 3,462 of record NW_024378751.1, read on the forward strand.
CAGTTCTACAAGGAGCAATTGATTAAGTGTGTTTAAAGTTCTTGGGATGAAACTGTTTCTGAACCGCGAGGTCCATACAGGAAAGGCTTTGAAATGTTTTGCCGTGGCTGAGACAGCGTGTGCTTGATACTGTATACCGATAATTCTCTTTCCGATCAGCTGCTGCTGTGATTCCCCACTCAGATATAGTGATATAAATACTCCGAGAGGTGCAGTGAGAGTAATATGGAAAAAGATGATCCGCTGTGGCAACTCCTAATGGGAGCAGCTGAAAGAAGAAGAGTAACAACGCTAAAGCAGTTATGGTATTTGGAATACTATGGCTATTCCATGGACCATTATATTGTTACAAGTTAATTACAATCAGATGCATTACACTAATAAACAATATGCGGTTAGTTTCAATGTATTTATAAAGCCACGTGATGCTGAGTGCCGCCAGTCTGCAAAACCGAGCGGAGAACTTGCATATGACAAGGTATGAGGTACCGTGGAAAAGTGCGTAGCTTTACGCCAAGTATAGGTTTTATACATCGCGATTTGAACGTGGAAAAGTTCTTACGCAACATTTCTATGCATACGCACTATTCATACATGAGGCCCCTGATCTGTAGAAAAGGAATAATAGCACAAAAAACATCAAATTAATAACACTTGATAAAAACTAATGTCACACATTAAACACCAAATAATAGATTAACAGATGAAATACAAAGATCTGGATTAGAATAAGATAAAACATGCAGGATTCACTTGAAAAATACAAAAACATAAAAGAGCCAATGGCATAATTTGTGAAATGTTACATGACGGAATATCAACGAAGATATTAAATTGACTGTCTAGGAAAATTACTTAATTGAGTTCATAGTTTAGTTAGATCAAATAACTTAAAAAGATCCATTGTATCATGGAAGGCAACAGCCAAACTCTTGAAGGACAGTAAACATTCAGCCAGTATTTTTTTTGATGTTCAGGTCATATATACAGTAACAATTTCAGTCATACTGCCACCCTGACCTGAGCTGCGAGTAGCTGTACAGTAAATAGCCCACATGAAGCTGCATCATTTGAAGATGCAAAATCAACACGTGTTTATAATGTGTCAACTAAACAAAACATTCAAGGACTGCAGTCCATAATGTAGTTGTACAATAGAAGTTATTCATTCTGTGATGGACTTTGTACTAAAAAAAGCAAGTATAGTGGTATATGAAATAAATTGTGCACAGATCCATATCTGGAGTTTGTTTCAATGCAGCATAGCTTTGGTAAATTGATCCTCATAAGATGAAAAGTCTGTGCTGGATAGCATGGATCAGAACAATACTACTGCAGTATGCCAAAGTTATTATGAGTATTTCTGACTGAAAATGTCCTTTTTCAAAGTTTGTACAATAGTGAAGTTTACCACAGGAGTATTTCCTCAAAGTAGAAACGTAACCTTTAGCTGTTTAAATGTTAAGGGTGGCAAAAGGGCAGAGCAGCAGGTCAGTAAACAGGGCAGCACAGAGAACAGGCTGTTACACTAACTTATGTTGCAAGGAAAGATGAGCACTGGCGATTGTGCAGAGTGTCCACAGGAAACACAACCTGATATATTGGATCTTTTTATCCAGTAAATATGTGAGATAATAGTAACATAAGATTCATGGAAAATGAATTACCAGACAAGTATTAAAGATGAGGGTAACACACCGGTGATCATTTTATTGTGTTACGTCTTCACAGGAAAGCAGATGCCAGGGAGTATAGATTCAGTTGAATGTTCGGAAATACAGCATGAGATGCACAAAAAATAGTTGGAGAGCTGGCACAGGTACCACTTAAAGAATTTACAGGTGAAGGGCTTTAGAGTATTATCTTTACAGGAACACACAAGGAGATAGTGCTCATAAAAATACAGCATATCAGTGAAAATAGAGAATATTGCTAAAAATAGATCTTGGTGTTGCAAAAGAAATAATGAAACATTTCATAAATAAGGTATCAAACTGCAGCAAAGCAAAAAGGTTTCATTCAGTGATGTAGATTTTAACCATTTCTCCATAAGTTACAATTTCAGAAATCAAAACAGAATTCAAATACAAGATGAAAAAAGTATTAAATTGTAGTCTTCAGAAAAACAATAGAACAACTGTGAAAGAAAGTAAGAAAAAATTGCAAGAGAGGGAGAAAAACTACAAAATGTAAAAATATACTCAGAGAAGAGTGGCAACAAGTGTACCTTTCCTGCAGAAAAGTTGAAAGACTAGTTAGCCAACTTCCTAATCAAATTATCTCACCACATTATTCATCAGTATGACTTCCTTGCTCAGCAAGGAAGCCGGCCTTAGGGCGAAGCGAACAAAGCGATCGCTTCGGGCCCACAGCTGGAGGGGCCCACTGCGCCCAAGGTTTTTTTCCTGTGATGCGACGCTGCTGCGGAGGGCCCAATGGAGCAACAGACTCCTTCACTCCAACCTCTATTACTAATTTTTATATATATAATTCACGGGCAACATATTCCATCACCTAATTACTCCACGTGGACATCTCCACTCGGCACTCCAATCTTCATTATGCTTCACTCAGGCCCGGCTCATCTGTACCTCTGTCCTCAGTAGGCGGCCACTTAAGCTTCAGTCAGGGCCGCTCTGCTGCACTGCATTCTTGACAGAGCATAAAAGGGGCCCTTCTCTTCGTAAAGCCATCACTTTCCTTCATATCAATATATTTCCATTTTGTTAGAAAGAACGTCTTATAGATAGTAGATAGGCCTTACCGAATTTCCACAGTTTGAAATTATTGTATTCCAAATGTCTAAAGTTGCACCGCCAAAGAAATATAAATCAGGTGCTCAAAACTAAAAGAAAAAGCAGCAAAGATGAAGTCTTCGCTACCCAAAAAGGTGCTTTTCAATGCTTCCTAATGAAAACGGTTAGCTCTAGCAACAGCAGTAGCACTAGCAGCAGGACTGAACTTCCATTAGTCGAAGATACCACAACGCCGTCCAAGCCCCACAAACCTGCATCCGACTCCGAGGAGTCAGAAGCCGATGACGTTAAGAATGACATGGACATGGGTTTTTCGTCAGGTTCAGCAACGTTGCCACCCGTTTCGGTTTCTAACCAGAAAGATGAAGATCACCAGCAGGCTGATAATAATTTCGATTCCTTTAGTTGGGGACATCCAGGTTTGTAGGGTGCAGCAATCACTTACAAGGAACGTGTCTTCCTAGTCCAAAAGGGGCCATTTCGCGAAACCGGGACTCAATATCCAACAAATGATGATGGGAGCCAATTTTCAGATTCCTTTTATTCCCGAAAATTACCAAATGGGGAATTTGTTGACAGGCCCTGGCTTGTTTACTCAAAGAACAAAAATGTAGTTTTTTGTTTCTGCTGCAAGTTATTCTCGAATATCCAGATCAAACTGGCTACTGATGGCTCTGCGGTGATTGGAGAAATTTGTCCGAAGGCGTGTGCAGTCAGAGTATCTGCCAACCATATACTTGCCTTTAAGGATTGGTTGGAACTTCAAAAAATACTTTAGAGGCAGGATGTACCATTGATAAGCGTGCACAAGAACTTTTGCTAAGAGAAATTGAGCATTGGCGCAATGTATTAACAAAATTATTACTATTACTAAGTTTCTGGGTGAAAGAAACCTTGAACGTTTTAGAGGTTCTAGCTTGATTGTATATTTGCCCGCATAATGGCAGTTTTCTTGGGTTAGTGGAATTGTTAGCCAAATTTGACCCGTGCATGCAAGAGCATGTTCGAAGGATTACAGACAATGAAATCCATGATCATTATCTGGGGAAAACGTGCAAAATGGAAATAATTCAGTTGATGGGTAATACTACGTTAGAAAATAATTTTCCATATTCATAAGGGCCAAGTATTTCTCAATCATTCTTGACTGCACTCCTGATATAAACCATGAAGAAGCAGATGATTGGATAATAAGGATGATTCATATTGATGGCTCCTCAGTGGAAGATCGAGAATATTTTGTGGGAATTTACATAGCCGTTGAGTAGCACTGGCTCCAATCTCACAGACCAAAGTAGTTCTGGATGCTCTGGAGTTTGAAGATGGACCCTAGAGTTACTGTAGGGGACAGGGATATGATAACGGTTCCAATATGAAGAGCAAACACAGTGGCGTTCAAAACAGGTACTGGATAAAAATCCACAAGCATTCTACATCCCAGCTGCAGTTGTCATAGCCTTAATTTGCTTGTTGGAGACAAGGCTAAATCATTACCAACTGCCATATAGCACTTTAGAACGTTAAATCAGATCTATTTGCTGTTTATTGCTTCTACAGATACGCTGGCAGATTCTGGAGAAGCACATCAATAATTTCACTCTGAAGCGCATTTGTGACACTAGATGGGAATGCAGGATTAGAGTGTTAAAACTATCAGATTCCAAATAGGCTCTGTGTATGAGACACTGGTAGATGTTTCTGAAGATTCTAAAGATCCTAAGGCTAGAATTGAATACGCTGCATTAGCCAAACAGCTGAAAAAGTTTCCATTTCTTGTTTCCTTAGCAATTTGGTACAGCTTTTACTTTCACAGATCAATGTAGCCAGCAAAATTTTGCAAAATGAAAATATGCACTATGATGTTGCTCTCAAATGCATCAACAGTGTCTCTGACTATTTGGTTTCTTACAGAGAAAATGGACTAGAATTAGCAGAAGCTACAGCCAGAGAGCTCGCTAATGAATTGGAGATGCCTTCCGAGGATGTCGCATTTCCTGCAGTAACCAGTTTACGCAGGAAACAAACAAAGTGCCATTTCGATTATGAAGTCAGAGATGAGTTAACAACTGATCCAAAGGAAAAGTTTCACACAGAATTCTTTCTTGTCCTTCTGGATCAAGCAATCATGTCCATGAATGAGAGGTTTGATCAAATAGAAACAACATTTCGACAATTTTGGATTTCTGCACAATTATCAGTAAATATCATCCTTAGCCATGATAATACCTTGATGAAATACTCTATGGACTTGAAAATTGCATTAACTGACTTGAAGAATAATGAATCGAACTTGATGATCCACACACACTATGCAGTGAAATTCGCATGTTTGCCAATTTAGTTCCTAGCAACTTAACAGCCATGCAAGCACTGGAATATCTGTATGAGAAGGAGTTAGCAACTGTCATGCCTAATGTTGCTGTGGCTCTCAGAATAGCATTGACTGTGCCTATAACGGTATCTTGGGGCGGAGGTTTTCAAAACTCAAGCTTATCAAAATTATTTGCGCTCCATGAGACCACGTCTGAATAGTCTGGCATTGATTTCAACTGAGCAAGAGATAGTCGAATCTCTTGATTATTCTGAACTTATTCATGAGTTTGCCGGGGCCAAGGTTCAAAAGTGTCTTTGTGTGAAATAGATTTCAATATCTGCTGGTAAGTTATTTTATATGGAAAACTGAATATCTCAAAGTATGAAACAATCTTTAAAACTGAATACTGTACAAATGTAAAAAACAAAATAATGTGGATCTTAGCTTCATAAAATAAAAAAATATATAAAAAATATAAAAAGCAAAAAAGTGCTTGCCTAGCTGTTTACCTCCCCGTGCTGCCTGGTGGAAACAGCAAAAAACTGGCTAAAATGTAGCTTATCTGTTAATGTACGCCCCTAAAGACATTTTTTGCGGCCCACTCCGACCTCCATCACCATACCCTTCACTCAGGGTCTTGTAACAGTCTGCACGACAGCCTGCAAATTTGACTCCCATAGTGTTACGTTTACGTGCTGTCAGTGTCAAACGGGAAAACGTCAAAAGTGATGGCTGTAGATGCTGGGAAAACGATTTCTGCAGCTCAGAATGCAGAAAATCGCTTGGGTGGCCGGAGTCTGCCCCAGGCCCCTAACATCGGTATCAGTTTGTTTAGGGCCCTAAATTCTAGGGCCAGCCCCTGCTTGCTGGTATGCAATGCCCTATCACTGACCTATAAAGTTAATTATTCCAGGTTGCTTGAATTGTTTATCTATATTCCAATTTTTCCAGTTTTAACTGTACATCCTACTTTTGATTTTTGATTAGAACTTTGTTTGATTGCTAACACTTCCTGCTAAATATTTCAAGTATATGTCTTTCTTCCTACTCAAAACTTCAATAATTTATATTTTTTACATTTTCACTTATCTTTTGATTTTCACCCAACTTATTACTTTGTTATTAAATACTATTGTAATGCAGTTTGCCCTGTAAAGTGTCTAGCGTTGAAAGCGTTACTGGTGCTGCAGCTTGTTTTTCTGAATGCTCTTACATTTTGCGCCACAAGAATAATACGCATCTATAAGCATTTTCTTCTTAATATTTCCTATTTGAATTATTTTCTAACTTGTTTAATATAACTACAGCTTCAGAAATATGTATTCTTGTTTCATAACCATGGGGTTAAATTAGAAACACTGGATAATTTCTCTAGGCAAAAGACTGAACATTCCTTTCAAATATGTGGTCATTTCTTGCAAATATTTTCATACTTTAATACTTAAGACAGGCTAGACACATTAAGCTGTAAGTTTGACTTGCAAATGAAGCCTGGCCCTTTATCTGTGATTTTGCCTTGAAATCTTATAGCATGCAGCCAAGGACAGTGTGGGAATAATAAAGAACAAAACTTGTACCATGTTCTCTTGTTATTATGCGGCTTCAGCTACTGCAGCTTCCATTGTATGCCTTCTAATAAGCAAAATATTTGCTTCTATGGGGAAATCTTTATTTTTATGAAAATCTATGGTTGAGTTTTTATTCATATTGTTACCATTGTATGTTACGACCTAAGGTCCAGGTCACAATTGCAAAAAAATTAATTTCTTAACAACTATGATTTATCTATATCTTTCCACATGAATTTTAATGTCTTTAATGCCCATGCAAAGGCCAAACAATTCTATACACAGTGCTTGGGAGCATACTCACAAGCAATGAAATTTTCAAAACTGCAATGTGCCAACTCTCTCTCTCGATTCTACAAAGGAAAATTGGGTAATTTTAGAATTTTTTTTTTTGCAAATTTAACAAAAATAGAAAACTGAAATATCACATTGGCACAAGTATTCAGGACCCCTTTTGCTGCACACTTCAACTTTTCCTCTAGTGTATCTCTTTCTATTGGTCATCCTTGAGATGTTTCTTCACCTTGTTTGGTGTTCATTTGTGGTACATTCAGTTGACTGGACATTATTAGGCAAAGTACATGCCTGCCTATAAAAGTCCACAGTTAGCAATGTGTATCAGAGCAAACACCATAAGACATAAGAATGAAGTAATTGCCTGCAGTGTTTCAAGACAGGGTGATGTCAAGGCAAAGATCAGGGGAAGACTATAAAAATTATTTTGCAGTGTTGAAGGTTCCCAAAAGCACAGTGGCTTCCATAATTCATAAGTTGAAGAAATTTGAAACAATCAGAATTCTTCCTAGTGCTTCCAAGATCTCCATGGTTATTCTGGATAAGCTGCAGACAAACTGTGTGGAGAGGAGAGAAACTTCCTGAAGGACAACCATCACTGCAACACTCCACCTATCTGGCCTTTATGGCAGAGTGACAAGATAGAAGCCTCTTCTCATAAAAGATGCATAAAATCCACATAGAGTTTGCAGTGCCACTGAAAGGACTCACAGACCATTGAAAGCAAGATTCTCTGATATGTGGAAACTGACATTTAAATGTTTAGCCTTAGTTCTGACCGTCATGTCTAAAGCAATCCAGGAACCACTCCCACCTCCGTAATGCACTGGTGAAGCATAGTGGTGGCAGCATCATACTGAAGGGCTATTCATCAATGGCATGGACTGGAAGATTAGTTAGGTTTAAGAGAAAGGCAAACATGTGAAACTAAAGATCTTTAGTGAAACCGTGCTCACAGTGCTCTGGACCACAGTCTGGGTGAAAAGTTCACCTTCCAGTGGGGCAATGACTGTAAGTAAAAAGCAGTGACAACACAGGAGTGGCTTGTGGTGAACTCTGTGAATGTCCTTGAGGAGGGACCAGCTAGGGCCCAGACGAACTCAATCAGACATCTCTAGATAGATCTGAAAATAACTGTCCACCGATGGTCCCCATCCATCCTGCACAGCTTGAGAGGATCTGAAGAAAAGAATGGCAGGAAATCCTCAAATCCCGATGTGCAAGCTTGTTGTGTCATACCCAAAAAGGCTCCAAGCTGTAATCACACGTCAAGGTCTTAAATGAAGTACTTAGTAAAGGGTTTGAAAAATTTGTCAGTGTGAGATTTTAGGTTTCTTTACATTAACTTTGCAAAAATGTAATAAAATCATGTTTTCTTTTTTGTCATTCTGGAATATTAAGTGTTATTTGATGAAGGAAAAATTTGAATGTTTTTTAATATAAGTCTGAAACAAAATATGAAAAGTAAAGATCTGGATACTTTCTGAATCCACTGTATGTCTTTGGTTAAAAAGATAAAAAGGTATTCCCAAAAAAGCAAATCCTACTGCAAACCAAAAACTAGGAATATTTTCAAGTAAAAATAGAATCAAATTAAGCACTTACAAGATGATTTCCAAAATCCATAATTCCATAAAGCGAGCTGATAAACCGGGACAGTATAAAACTAATATCCCAGTGTTGACTTAATACATCCCATCCCAATATAACAGCTAGAGGATGGTCCTTTGGGTCAACGTAACAGGAGTCCTACTCCCAGAAGTTCTGTTTTAAATCCAAAAAAAAACCGAAAAAAACATACTTTCTAACAAAATATAAAATAATTTGTTAAGAAAAAATACTCAAAAATATATACAATATGTTTTTCAAGAAACAACAAAAGATTAAAGAAAGAAAAAAGCACTTGAACCAGGAATTAAACCTTGGCTGTATCATTGAAAATTGAATGAAGGTATGTGTCAATAGGCTATGTGATGAATTACTTTCTTGTTCAGGTCTGGTTTCTGCCTTTTTTCCTGATGGTGCCGTGATAGAGTCCTATCCTCTGCAAGCTGAAGTAAATTAAGTAGATATTTAAGAAGGTAGTGTTCAAAATAAAGAAACATTTGAGGAAGAAAACATTGAATTCGCTTATTCAACTGCCAAAGCTCTAGGTAGTAAAAGGGAAAATAAATAAAGCTTAGCTTCTTCTTTTGCTGCTCCGTAGTGTTTCCACAGCGGGTAATGTTTCCATATCTTCGTTTTGCATTTTGCTCTATTACACCTCACATGCATGGCCCTCTCACTACATCCATAAATCTTCTCTTAGGCCTTCCTCTTTTCCCCTCTATCCTTAACATCCTTTTCCCAATATACCCAGCATCTCTCTTCTGCACTTTTTCAAACCAATGTAATATCTCTGATTTTGTTTCAACCTTCCAATCTGAACTGACCCTCTAATGTACCGTTCTAATCCTGTCCATCCTCGTCCCCACCCCCTGCAAATCTTACGTCTTTAACTCTGCCCTCAGCTCTGTCTCCTGCTTTCTGGTCAGTGCCATCGCTCCAACCCATATAACATAGCTGGTCTCACTACTGTCCTTAGACCTTCCATTTCACTTTTTTGATAAACCCGTCTGTCACAAATCCTCCTGACACTCTTCTCCACCATTTTAACTCTGCTTGCCTCTCTTTTCACCTCTGTTCCACAATTCCCTTACTCTAACTATTGATCCAATATTTAAACTCATACCTTCGCAATTCTCCTTGATCCCTCACATTCC
>NW_024378752.1:0-6247 GCF_016835505.1 Polypterus senegalus
ACCTCTCGGTGCAGGTCGCCCGACCCACGGGTCTGGGCTGAGGGGGGAGTCTTGTCACACACGTGTGCATGGGAAGCAGCTGAAGGGCTTAGGAAATACTGTTTATACATCTGCCCGGGGCGGGTGCACTGACGCTCTTTCTGAGTTCTCTGCAGGTCTTACCCGGAAATCCCACCAGGAGCCGCCATTTCCAGGAAGGACACATCACTCCGGTTCCGCCCCAAGAATGAGGTCACTTCGGTTCCGCCCCAAGGATGATGTCACTTCAGTTCCGCCCAGAGGACGACATCATTTCCGCCCTCTGTGCTATAAAGCTCACTGCCTTTGCTTAGGCAGGCAGTTCTGTTTTGGACTCTGTTGTGTAAACAACTATTACAATGCCTCAAAGACTTTTGCAGCCGGGAAACCGTAATAAACGGGTGGCTGCCCCAAACCTTTCCACGTCTCTGGTCTCCACTTATTACAATATATATATTTTTTTTAATAGTAGTTGTCATTATACTGCATCCTCTTTCTTTATCTGGATGAATGTCACTGGATCTATGATAATAAAATCCACAGGGGCAGAGAAAAAAAACCCTCTACATCGCTTTCTCTTAGGAGCATCCTTTCCATTTCGACGTACAGATGGGACTCCACTGAGAAGGATTTTTGGTGGCATTTTCCATTGCACCTAGCAGTACCTATTTATTTTCTTTCATGGCCTTTCTTTCTGGTTTGGTCTTCCAGTTTCTAGTGTGTTGCCTGGCAACTGCTTCTGACAGCTTTAGAGCAGTTTCATAAAAAGATTATTTCATTTACCATTTACAGCTGCTCTCAAAATTGAACCTGAGGTGGCCATTTTAGCTTTATGTATTTTGCTAATGAAATTTCAAACTGTCTTCCAGTTTATAATCTCTAATACCTCACATTGTACGAGTGTTTTATCCTGTTATTGTATCACTGATAACATGAAATTTACCAACTAACTTTTTAGGTTCTTAACTTATTGTTAAAACCAGCAATATAGCTATTACCTGCAACCTCTTAGTGTTATAATTCAAGTGTCCTTCTATACTGAAAGGAGTGTGAGACCTCCTAAAGGCTATACAAGCCAGTAAAGGCTTTCTCAGCCTGCCTAGACAACCCAATCAGTCTGGCCTTCTGACTCCACAGGGAGGATTTGGCCCACCAGTCCCAAAATATGAAACTTAATTTCACATTCCAAACAATATCTTACAATGTCCAAAAATCTATGAAATGCCTTTCTAGACAAAGAAACCATAAAACCTTTGCTTATTAAGGACAAGTCCCAGAGCAGAATATTTATAAATGAGAATATTTAGTCTGAAAGTCTAAAAAATTCCAAAATAAGCGAGAAGGATGCACTTAAAGACAAGATAAGTCCCAATACACAAAACCAGATATCATAAACCCAGAATAGAACAAAACCCAAATAAGTCAGAATATGTAATACTTACTGTAAATGCATTTTCAAAAATAGCCTAAAAAAGTCAATGGAGCACTAAAGAATATCCTCCTTTCTTTCAAAGATGAAGGCTGACAGTGGTCCTTCAACAACGGCATCAAAGTGGCAAAAAAACAAAACCAACAGAAGTACAACAGAAACATAAAAAAGAATGATTCAAAAACAACAGAAAAACAGAAAATAAATACAAGCTAGAAGATAAACCCTGGCTGCAGTATAACACTTACCTGCCTTAGTGTCTGTATTGTATTCGGGGTATTTAATCCTCAGTACCTCTATGGAAGGCTGATCACTGACTGGGACTGCCTTTAATTTCACTACGTTACTTCAACCCAGTTTACCACAAAGAGAGGACTTCACAAAAGTGTTCTCTTCTACCCTTCATGAGACCACAGTTAGACAAGGAATAAAACATCTAAATCTTTCAGCAACTCTAGTAGCAGTCAAGCAAAAATGCATGATAAGCTTTTACTTAAAAATTATATTTAGTAGCATCAAAACCTGTAGCATCAAATATGAAGTAATGCAAAGAATTTTACAGCCTGGGTGAATTAATTCTTTATTCAACTGACAACATGTTCCCACGTGGTCCAGTTCATCAGCTACAAATTATGTATCCTCAGTGAAAAAATGAAAAGCAAAAAAATTCTTGCTGGACAGAAAGAGCTCTTTTCAAAGTGTCTAGCAACTGAGATAGAGTTCCACAGAATGTCTGTTTCAGTTTTTACCAGGCAGCAGCATATAGAGAAAGCTCCTTGAAAGTGTTCATTTTTAATAGGCAGCAACTGCATTGAGCTCTTTGCAAAACTGTCGGAAAAGCAGAAACTAAAAGAGAGCTCCACAACATTTTCAAAATGTCTAATAAAGGGTAGCCACACACAAAATTGTTACTGACTCATTATCACCAGCTCAAGGTTATTTTACCATGTGAAGCAAAAATACACAAAACTACCCATGGAAAATCACTCTGAACCTTGCTTCACTTGTCAGTTTTCCCAGAATACACTGTATTCTTGTTAAACTTGACAAGACTTTCAGGCTAAGGCCTATCACCTAAAGTCTGTCAGCTCAGAAGGTTAAAGTAGCTTCTACAGCATATACTCATACATATTTTCTTCCAGGAATCAATCAATGCAGCGATTTTATGCCAAAATAAATGTACAGCAGCAGGTAGATCATTTCTCATTGCACCATTAGAAGAGGTGTCAGAGTGTTACAGTCTTACTTTTCGGACCCAAACGCTGTTGATATAAGAGGATTAATGTAGAAGCAGTTATTTTGACTAAGTTGTCCACAGTGGTAACATGTAAAATTGATAGAGACATATTTATTTAATGATGTCTTTCAGAATTGTCAGATACATCAGTTGCATATTAGGGTATATGGAAGTGGGACATTTTGCCACTAAGAGTATCAAGGCCACATTAAGAGCTTTAGGTGATGTTCAGAGGCAGGTATAGGAGTGCAGTGGGAATGCCAAGGTAGTAGAGTTTCATTCATCTTAGCTTTGTATGTTTTATGAATTCAACTGTTTTTCAAAGTAGTTTAGATATGAGACTTTGGTTTGGGAAGGAGCTTGTGCTATTACAGTTTTTTCTGATGGCTTAAAACCCTAACTGTGATTCTTATAGCACAATTTCTAAAACTATTAATACTTATAGCAAAACCACTCACTGAGTTTGCAAAGCTAAAAGGACAAACACTGCTTTGCACTCAGTTTGCAATTTTGTAACACACACTTTGCAAAACTGTAGGCACAATTCACTGCACAACACTCTTTTTGCAGAACTTTAAACACAACTCACTGCTTACACTCAATTACCAAATTTCCAACACACTCCTAGCAAAATTATACACATGTATGGCTATCATTAACACTATTTTGCCAACTGTCTGGCACACTTTCACATGTGAAAACTGTTTTAGATAATTAGTTCACTTTGCAATCAGCCTAAGCACTATAAATAAGCCACAGGTAAGCTGTCTATGTGGAGTACAATGGAAGGAGCAGTAAGAGTAAGAAGAGTGAGAATCAGAGGAGGCCGAGGGAGAGGACGTGGAGGTGAAGAAGTTGGAGGAAGAGGACGTGGAGGTGAAGAAGCAAGAGGGTTAGAGGAAGTTAGAAGAAGAGGACAAGGAGGAGCAAGAAGAGGACGAGGAGGGGAAAGAGGAAGGGTAAGAAGAGTAAGAAATAGAATAACTGATGACATCAGAGCTACAATAGTGGACCATGTCATCAACCATGGGATGACCCTGAGGGAAGCTGGCCAACGGTTCAGCCTAAATTGAGCCGCTACACTGTGGCAAGCATCATTAGGACATTTCAAATGAGAATCTGTAAGTACTTTGTAGCACTGCCATACTCTAATGAGAAACACAACAGTACCATACATGCAAAAATACTGAAATTGTTACTTTACAGAATTGCTAGACGTCCAGATGTTGGGGGCAGAGGCAGAATGTTCACTCCAGAGCAAGAGACCCATATAGTGAACATGGTGATTGCCAATAATGCAATAAGACTGCGCAAAATACAGCAGCGCATAATTGATAATGACACCATCTTTCAAAATATACACATTGCAAGCATTTCTGCACTAAGTCGTGTACTTGCGCGCCACAGAATAAGAATGAAGCAAATTTACAGAGTTCCTTTCGAGAGAAACACAGAACGTGTAAAGCAACTGCGATATGACTATGTGCAGGTAAGCTATAGTGTCATTGGTTCTGAATTTGGAAGTGCATACTGTAGTGCTGTGCATGGGCCTGATGTGTTGCATTTCTTTTGCCTTGTCCAGAGAGTGATGGAACTAGAAGCAGATGCCATGGGACTAGAGCTACTTTTTGTAGATGAGGCCGGTTTTAACCTCAGTAAAACCAGGAGACGTGGCAGGAACATTATTGGACACCGTGCCATCATCAATGTCCCAGGACAACGTGGTGGTAACATAACCATGTGTGCAGCTATAAGCCAAAATGGTGTTGTTCACCATCATGCAACCATAGGCCCATACAACACTGCACACACATTATTGCATTCCTGGACACCTTACATGACATGCTCACTGTTCAGAGACCAGAGCATACCCGATATGTCATCATATGGGACAATGTTAGTTTCCATAGGGCTGCTTTGGTCCGCAACTGGTTTACAGACCACCTATCCTTCATGGCACTCAACCTCCCTCCATACTCTCCATTCTTAAATCCCATCGAGGAGTTCTTCTCTGCCTGGCGCTGGAAAGTGTACGACCGTCATCCTCATCAACAGGTAGCCCTTTTACAGGCAATGGAGGAGGCATGTGGAGATATTGACCAGGCATCATGTCAGGCATAGATACGGCATTCAAGGAGATATTTTCCCTAGTGCCTTGGACTGGAGGATATCGCATGCGATGTGGACGAAATTTTGTGGCCGGACCCAGAAAGACGACATGATGTAGGCTGATTGTCTTTTTTTTCCTTTTTTTTTGTGAAATTACTATTTTGTGTTCTGACTTTGTCTTGGTTTTGATGAGTGTGAATAAACACCAATACTTGAAGTTTGGATCCTTGTATGTTTACATGACACTATGACAAAAGTATGACCTCAAATTGACATCTGTACACAGAGAAAGCAAAAGCCAGATGTGTTTTGTATTCATACCATCAGTGTGCAGTTGGCGCATTGTGTGCTTAGTAGATGATGGCTTGTGTGTACTGTTTGATACGAAAACACCATTTTACGAAGGTGTGAAGAGTTAATCTAGCTGTGTTCGCTTTTGCAAGAGAACTACAATGTTTTGATAATTGGGTGAAAGGTTTTCTTATTTGTGTGTAGAGTTTTGCAAAAATAGCCAATAGTTATAAAAAATGTGCTTAAGCAATCAGAAAAAACTGTAAGGAAGGAGTTATATTATGTGTTGCTTTCTTTACAATATTGTATTAAATTAAAATTTCATGCTGAATTGAACAGATCAAAAGCATACATATTCTTTTTCACCTTAGTACCTTACAAAGATATATATATAAATATACAAAACAATGGTGAAGACTTGTGGTTAAGGAGTTGGTTTTTAAATCACCAATTCTGCTACTGGGACAGTGTGTGATACTAAACATGTTAACCAACCTGTACATTAAATGATTTTTTTAAGTTAAATCATAAAAAAAAGATTTAGAATGTTGATCATCCTGAAGTGCTCAGTTAAAAATAAGTGAATCACTTTTTTGATGTTTTGAAAATATTTGATTACAATATTAAGAGAAGCAACAATTCTAGGCAGAGAATGGCCTAGTGTTTAAATAGCCCTTAATTACTGTCACCATTGTTGTCTTTAGCTACGCTGACATCTTAGGGATGGTTTTGAACAAACTATGTTAGTTAACAGCATCTGCTAAAATAAATAATGTGATAAACAATTTTTACCGGTCATTCTGGACATTTTTACATCAATCTGGACAAAAATCTTTGAATGCCTATCAGACAGCAATCACAAATAACCCATTAACAGCCATGTTTGGTATACTTAAGGATGGGTTTAAAGTAGAGAAGAACAAATTGATTGTAATTGCCTTAACCACACTACTAGCACGTAGACTTATCTTACTCAACTGGAAGAATCCCAGCCCACCTGTTATAAGTTATTGGGTAACTGATGTTTTTATTCTACTTAAAATTGGAAAATATTAAATTCTCACTTAGAGGATCTGTTCAATTTTTATTTTAAAATATGACAAGATCTAATTAATCGAATCTTAGAATAAGCATTTATACCGGAAAAAGGACATTTTCCTTTT
>NW_024378753.1:0-25000 GCF_016835505.1 Polypterus senegalus
AGACATGTGTAAATAATGACAGGTCAGAATGTTTCACAGCACAAGAAAATCAAGAATGTCAAAATACTTAAAGGTCAGTATGAGATTTTCAGTTCTTCTCGACATGCATACTTGTCTTTGCAGGAAAGTGGCTTGTTCTGTTTTTAGAGGTGGTGGAGGCCGTGTGGAAGATCCCAGGGGACAGCATGGTGTTAACGCCATATAACAGTTCGTCCACACCACGCAACAGACCACAAATCCCCACCCCCACGGGACCAGAAGCCGGGCTCGCCGCATTTTCAACCACCCCTTCTTACCTTTGCCGTCAGATCACGTCTCGTACTTCTGAACTGCCGCTTCCAGTATCCGGGGACTTCCCAGAACATTAAAGCTCCCCGCATAGCCTACCTGTCGGACGCCGCGTCCTCCTTTCTCGCCTTCTAATAAGCCATTGTCGGGCAACCGGTGCCCCGCGCCGTGGAATTTTCTAGGGGCGCCGCGAACATTTTTGTAAAATATTTAAAATTGCTAGTGTTTTTGAACTTTTGGCTGATTAAAAAGATAATGTTTAAAAAAATATATTTTATGTTGGAAAACCAGATAACGGAACACTTGCGGAAATGAAGTTTAAGAAACGCGAGAGACTTCAAATGATCGACAAGGAAATGCGCGCCTGTCTTTCGAAAATTGATCCTCGCATCAGTCTCATATGTGCTGAAAAACAATCTTAACGTTCACATTAATTAAATTTATGATTTATCCTTTGATTCCTTTATTAATAAAATGTCTTTCAAACTTGTAAAATTACCTGTTTTATTGGCGATTGTCCATTGATTGTGTTGTCGCGACTTTATTTATGGGCAGTCCCTCAGGTGCACCTCGCAACTCGAAAAAGGTTGCCTTTCACTGTAATGAGAGGTCTGACAGCGTGGACGATCCAACGCTGAGGTCCAGACTTTGCTGACATGATGGCTGAACGTGTCACAAACAAAAGGCGAGAAGTTTCCGAAAAGTCGTCTACCAGTTGCTCACTTCAAGTTGGATCAGCGATCTGAAGGCCGTGTGCGGCACTGCCAACCTTGAGCTCTGGGGACATCTAACGGTGGAGAGAAGCAATGACACGGTTGTTCAGTGCCCATCCGTCCACAGCAGTGCTAACATAGCTGGGTACGAAATGCAAATGATTATGATTATTGGATCCGCTTTCTTTCTTTCTTGACGAATGGAACAGCGGGGGTTAGCAGCGTGTGGCGATGTCCTCTCAGACTCACGTTACTTACATCGCACTTCAAGTTCAAGAGCAGACCTTTGGTTTGATTTGTGTTTTAATACACGCCATAGAATTATTTACCCAAAGTGGCAGACATAAGCCGGCTCGATTGGTTTTGTACTTTTTCGTTTGCTTTTAATGAATTTAATTCAAAGTCAGCGTTTGTATCCTTATTTTGTTATTTGTTTGAAGACTAAAATACTACTGCATTGTTCTGTTTTTCAAAAATATAAAAATAAAGAAATAAGCTTGTGAAGCGATGCTGTAATTTAAAAATGATTTCTGACACATCTTTTGTCCCCCACTTTGAGACTTGGGGGGCTTCTCACCTGACTCCCATTTCATATTCAGCATCCCAGCCGACACCCTTAAACATGAAGGTTCTACCGTACTGGGCTGTGTGGATCTTCAAAGAATTCTGGAGGGTTCTTTAGGATTTGTGAAGGTTCCTAGCTTGTAGAAAAATACGACATCTTGGAAGTCCAATAGGATACAACTGATTGAGAAAACGTGAACTCCTCCCCAAAATAAAATACACTTCACTCTCACAGAAACACGCACATATCAAAACCAAACTTCAGTGAAAGCCCAGATCCCCACCGTGGAATCTTCTTACCTGTTGTCCCACACATGTGCATAGAAGACAGCTTAAGGGCTTGAATATCTGTGATTACCCACCCATCCAGAAGATGGCGCTGTCCACTAATGCTTTTTCTCTCTCTTTCTCCCTCTGTAGACCAGCTGACTGTCCATTCCACCACTGACGCTACTTTTGCATCCCACTTCTTTGTCAATTGGCCATATAAATCCACTGTTTTGTCACCATGATGAGTTCTGTTATGAGTTCCATCTGTAAAGACTGTTTTTGATTTGCCAGTTTCAAGTGTACGGGGCTATCTGTACAGATTTTTTTCAAGTTCAAGGCAGGATCTAATCAGTAATATTTTAAAATAAGCTCTTAAAGCACAGAGGAAGCAACTATTTCTGTATTACTTTGTCTTCTGCATTCATCTCTATTGGCTTATCAAACTTATTAATTTAGGTATGTTTACAAGCCTTAAATTTTACACCGTTTGCCTTGTTCTCTCTCTCAGGGGTGGGGGTCGACTTGTTCTTAACTCAATTTTACTTTTTGTAAAAATTGATTGATTTGTATGGAATAATTGCAATAAAATTAATAAAACTTCAAAAAAAAAAAGTATACGGGCTATCACATTGTTAACCCCAACACTTTATCTGTTATGTTGTTCGTTATTCACACTGTCCTTAAAAGTTACAGTTTCTTGAGGCACAAAGGTGTCCTGGGGGGGCCTTATTTGTGACATACTTAGTCCAAAGTCATTTAAGTGGTCCAGTCCTACAGCAGCCAGTGGTTAAAAATCACTCAGACCCCAAAAATGTCTAACCTCAGCTCAGCCAGGTCCTTTTTTCATATGCCAAGCTCAGCATTTGATTCACTTTGCACTTGTACCCCTCTGCCCTAAATATTCTTCTTCAGTGAGAGGCATCGCCTGCAGCATAATGGCTCCAATGGACCAATCCGTCTATCAGCTGCATCTACAAGTCCATTACACTGCCTCCCTCCTGAAGAAGAAGAAAAAGCACTCATCCTCGAGCAAGAGCGGCGTTTGGGGGGGCAAGTGGGGCGACCACACCAGGCCCCGCGCCTAAGGGGGCCCTGCTTTTCATGTCCGCATGCCCCGTTAGAGCGGATATGTCAAGTTATATTCTCCAGTTATATTTTGATAAAGTCTGCATGTTATCTAGCAAACCTTTAATTGAATACTGTAATGAGAAAATCCAGTGTATGTTAATATTATTTTTGTTAAATTCGCACTCAAGTGTATACAGTCCACACATACCGGTAACAGCATTCAATGTAACCGGCCCTGTGTGGTGTTGGTCAGTCCTAGGCCCCGCACACCCCTAAGGTCGCCCCTGTCCTCATGTCTACTTAAAGAGTCACAAGGCCACAAATCCATGCCAGTGGTGTCCTTGACTGCAAGGGCTGGTAAGGTGGTGCCCCCCCACAGAAGCCGGAATCACATTGGACTCATTCTCAGCAGTGGGAACTGAGGCCTGCTCTACATCTGCGGTCATCTGTGCAACAGAAACAGGTGCAGTTGGAACTCACAAAGCTGGAACACAACAGTAACATCTCACAAAGCTGGAGTGGTCTCATCAGTGGGAACAGACCAAGTGGAAGGCAGCTCCATGACAAGAGAGGCCTTTGTACCAGACAGAAAAAGCTCCGTCACCAGATCCTGGTAGCCCACCTCCTCTTACCTTCTCCAATGTAATCCTTCCAGCTGTTGAGAAAGGTGGGTCTATCCAGCTTACCATGTTGAGGTTCTCTTGTGCCTGAAAGTGTAAAAGAAACAAAGGTTTTTAGCTTATTAAAATGCACGGCAACATCTGTCCCTCCATCCTTATACACAATCCTATACAGCATCCCCTCAACAGTCCTACAGGGGCCTGTAACCCTCCTTTGCAGCTTAGGACACATGCCCTACTGTTGAGCTTTCCTCCTCAGCCATACCAGCTGCCCATCACTGAATAATATTGAAAGTTAATTCGAAAATCCAAATGAGCTTTTTGACTGTTGGAGGTCCTCTTAGCTGAGACGGACAAACCCTCTGCATTTCTGGACACATACTCATTCGAAGATCAAGTCAGTGTCCCCAGGAAGAAGCGTCTCCTGTCCAAAAAGGACTTTATGTGGTGTAAGCCCAGCACTTGCATGGATGCTTCTCCGATAAGCCATCATCACATATAAAGCATCCCCATAAAATGGGACACCATAGATAATGAGGTATGGTTGAAATGTTCTACTAGTCCAGGCTGATTGTCAATGATAAGGAGATGTTCAAGACTTACACATACTAAATAATCCACAAAGCTCCTCAAAGAAACGGGATTTGACATGACTTGCCCGATCCGTGTGGATGCCCCAAGCAGTACCATACCTCGAGATCCATTCTTCAGCCAGAACCCTGTGATTGCTCCATCAATGTGCAGAAGCCATGCACTGGCAGACGAAATGGACGTGTGGGTAATGTTACGTGTAAAAGGCAATGTTGCACTTTTGATGATTGTTTAAAACCAAGCATTTCTCAAATTTTGCACCAAATTTTGAACGTCC
The DNA here is from genome assembly GCF_016835505.1 of Polypterus senegalus. Classification (NCBI taxonomy): domain Eukaryota; kingdom Metazoa; phylum Chordata; class Cladistia; order Polypteriformes; family Polypteridae; genus Polypterus; species Polypterus senegalus. Next base: position 4,392 of record NW_024378753.1, read on the forward strand.
TTACAGCACATGAAGTAATACGCAAATTCACACATTTGCCTCCAACTTCACGTGAGGTCATGCAAATTGGCACACACCTGAACATCAGTGCTGTTAGCGTGGCCGAGCACTCACATGTGAATCACAAGCAATATCACCGCATCAACACACAGGTGGTGTGATTAGGAAGCAGCCATCAAGTCCAAAGGGGAGTGTTACTTCGCAAGGTAGAGGGTTGGTTATGTGCACTAATGTCTCTTTTTCTTTGCTGACAGAAATAAAGAAGAAAAATAAGAATGCACCTACCTTACTTCCGGATTCACAAAATGGCTGCAACACCACCACACGCAACTTCTGTGACGTTACTTCCAGTTCCTGCACAGTGATGTCACTTTCCAGCCTTCCCTGATGACACCACGTCCGGCGCTGCCATAATGACGTCACTTCCAATCATTTCTGATGACATCATTTCCACCATGTCACTTCCTTCCACCATTTTGTCTTAATTGCATATAAAAATGCCTTAAACAGAATGTCCCGTGTCTTCTGTGATCTACAGTAATCCCTCGCTATATCACGCTTTGACTTTCGTGGCTTCACTCTATCGCAGATTATATATGTAAGCATATTTATTGCTGGTTCGCGGGTTTCTGAGGACAATTGGTCTTTTTATTTCTAGTACATGCTTCCTCAGTTGGTTTGCCCAGTTGATTTCATACAAGGGACGCTATTGGCGGATGGCTGAGAAGCTACCCAATCAGAGCACGTGGTTAAGTTCCTGGGTGCTGATTGGCTCAGCGACGGAGCGCAGAATTCAATCCTGCTTTGCGTTAACCAGGAAATCTCATCTCGCTCATTCAGCATCAACGTGTTTCGCTGTGTAAAGAGTTAACTCCAAGACACTGAGCAATGAAGATTTGGCCGAGATGACCAAGTCAGGGAGCAAGGAAGATAAGGAACAAGAGGACCCAGCACAGGAAGAAGACGCCGGCCTAACTCTCGGGCGTCTAACGACTATTCTACGAATGGCAAAAAATCTCCAGACATCGGTTGAAGAATGGGACCCGGAAATGATTTGTTCTTTGCAATTTAGAAATGCTCTTGATGACGGAAGTGTATAAAAACCTTCTTACACAAATGGAAGTGTATAAAACCAGTGGAAGAAGAAACTCCAGACAACAATGACGGTGCTACACAGTTGCCTGAAGAGGCTCCTTTAGAAGCGCTGTAACGCTCTCCTTTGTTAAAATTAAACTCATCATTATCGGACAAGTCGTCGTGTCATTGTTGGCAAGTACCCATAACTAATTTTCTACATACTTAGTACATGTACGTACGTTTAGTGTCACTGTACACACATTTTACTGTATATAATTTTTCTTGCATTATATGTATTTATACCTGGTGGCCTGTCTATCGTAATGGCTGTAACATATGTGATATTGGAGATGCTCGATAACATTAAAATAACATTTAGGTTTTACTGTATATAAACAGTGTGTTTACATACATAATTTCAACGAATCTTCCCTAATATCTAAGACAATATAAAGGGGATATGCTGTATAACTGTGGGGGAAATGTTTATAAGAGTGTGGGAGAGTTTATAAGGGCTTAAAATATATAAAAATAACCATATGAACATATGGTTTTTACTTCGCAGATTTTCACCTTTGTTCTGGAACGTAACCCCCACGATCAAGGAGGGATCACTGTATTTTGATTCTTTTAACCACATTTTTTCATCTTTGTCTGTCGGACAATATACAGCGACATTTCTCAACTCTTTTTGAGCTTTCTCATGATTTATTTTCTTTCACAGTGTTCATGGCTACAAACTGTACTGTAGTCACCCGCATGTATGCTGAGCTCTGCGTTCCATTCATGTTACGAGGTTCAAGAGACAGAGGCAGAGACTCCTGGGACATCAGATAAATAGAGAGTCACAAAAATAAAGAGAGATGTGGCATGGCACAGTGGAAGACGATCAGGACACTAGAAGTATCACCGCGACTTCAGAAACCACGCAAGAAGAGCCATGGCGAGTTTCAGTCAAACTGCTGCTTTATGATGCATGTTCTGTGACCCTAACAGTGGGAAAGGGATTCATCTGAAAAGTACAGGGGTGGATCATCCACCCAGCCATCCATCTATCCATCTTCTAAACCTATGTTATCCTGATCTGGGCCACAGAGAACTTGGAGACTATTCCAGTAAGCACAGGGCGCAAGGCAGAAACGATCCCTGGAGCATTCATTGTTAAATATGTGCGTCCGTTATCGGGCTTTACTCTCCTTTGGTGTGTGTGTGTGTGTGTTTCTCGGTGTGTGTGTTTCTCGGTCTTTCTGTTTCAATGTTATTCGTGATGTTGCAAAGTGGCAACAATTCTGTGCAGCTAAGCACAAAATCCTACCTTTTTCCATTATTGTTATTATTATTATTATCATCTCCGAGGTAAAGCCATCATGTTAGCATCAGAAAACTACAAAACGTTAACTTGCAAGATGGGGTGCCATAAACTTGTGATGGCAGGGAATAAGATATTGTAATGAGCACGATCCAATCAGGGAAGGGATTCAAAAAAACACAAGCCAATCAGAGATCAATTAGAGTATCATTTGCAGAAAGCCGCATTCACGCCCACCCACATCACATGTTTTCAGACTCTAAAGGGCGTCTTTGAAAGACTTCAGAGCTCTAAAATGACAGGGTAGTGTAGGGTCAAAAGGCAAATATGTAGACAAATTATTAATTTTTAAAGGAAACTGCAAAACGGGTCTGGTTCTAGGACATTTGGGAAATTCTCATATTCTTCACCAAGGTAGGACAAATTCTTATCCTAGTGCTGTTCCAAGATGCTGCTAAGGAGCCCAGTTAAGATGAGGAGAGTCCGATCAGTATGGCTGAATCTGTGATCAACGTCAAGTCCATTAATCAGTCCTTAGTTTCAGATGTTCTCTTCTCCTTTACTGTTCATGTATCAAACCCACTGATTCCCTCAACCTTCTTCACCTTCCATCCCAGCTGCACCAACAAATAAAATGGCTCCCTGCTTACCTCCCTATCATTTCATCTCACACCAGCACACACAAGCCTCATCTACATGAAGATGACACTACAATCAAACCCTATGACAGCTCATCAATGATCACTAGTGGATTTTCATTCGAGTCTTGGTGGTTGAATTCCTCAGCACAGACAGAAACAGCAGCAACCAAGAGGAGCCATATTTACTCCACAGCTCTACAAAATGTCAAACATAGTCAAAGGTGAACATCCCACCTTAATCACGTCCTGCCAACAGAGTGGTACAAACCACAGCCTTATTCCACACGTGGCCTCACTGCCCTCCAAGCAGCTGCTTTACCATCTCAGCACAGCACAATTCACACGTATAGAAAATGGCAACAAAGCTGAGCACAATCTCAGGGATCACCTTGCCACACTCTTCCATCTCCACTGCATACTACCAACACAAACCCACATCTGGACCGAGTGCTAGACACCACTTGGGACAGCGTGAGCCTTTCCAATACACGTCATGCCCCTCACCTCAGATACAAACTGTTAATGAGTAACGTATCCTGTTCTATCTACTCATTTCCTTTGACTCACGCTATCAGTAGATATTTATGGCCCTTAAACAGTGGACAACAACACTAAATGGATACCTGCTGGTGTTTTGGTTTTTTGTTTGGTATTCGTATCCATTAATTATGTAGTCAGTTTCTGAACATCAGCACAGCCCACAAAGTTCTTCATATTTGCTTCAATCCTCTGCTCTCATATCAGGAGGGACTGACAGGGTTTGCGGTCTCAGCGCCATGTTAGGTTTCTAACAGCTGCTGTCTCAGACAGATAGACAGATAGATAGATAGAAATAAATAAATGTAGGATAAAAAGACGACCTACGTGAAAAGATGGAAAATGAAATTAAACTTAGTATTGTTGCCGCAGACCTCAGAATTTTCCTTCTGAGAGGAGCTGTTGACTCATGAGATGCAAAATCTCAAAGCACCACCCTTCACGTCTGAACATCATGTGTTGCATTTCATCCCCATACATTTGTGACTTGGATGCTTCGGGTTGCACAGGGCTGTGTTTGCACACAGATGGATTACACATATTGAGTCTAATGGTCAGAACTTTAATGAAGAAAAGACAACTGTTGATAAAATAGCACAAGAGCTCATGGTGGACCATAGAAGCATTTGACGCACATCAGGAAAATTCATCCACTTCAAGGATCTTAGAAAGACTTCTAGGAGGGTGGGTTCTATGGCTCCCATGTAACATCCAGTACAAGTCAATAAAAGGTTCTGCTTAAATCGTATGAAGTACTTGTGACAACACTTCAGAATACACTGGGGCATTTTATAGGCTGATGGAAAGCACTGAACAAGCCCACCAAAGTCCAAAGGACCTCCAAGTGGTGAGGATAAATGTTTAAGTACTTCATTTCCTGATGCCACCACCCATTTGCCCACCAGGCTTTCAGTTTTGTTTGCCATTGCCATTGGCATTTGGAGATATTAGTGTCAGTGCTGAACTATACTTTGTCTTGTGTTCCAGAAACATCTCTGGATTTTGACCCAGCTCTGAGTAATGCCTGGGAGCCAAGAGATGGAGCCCAGCCAACACAAAAACTATACTGTACCGTCTGAAGCAGGGAAAATGAAATGGCTGTCCACTTTCCATTTGCTGCAGGCCACCAGAATGTGACCAGCTTTGAGGTGATCACTTGGCCACATTTCAGCTTGCTATGCAGCATTTGGCTGTGGCACCAAGAGAGTGCAGCGGGGCAGACACCGCGAGAATGGAGAGAGATCTGCTCAGGAATAACCATTCTGTTGTCACACATGTGTGATTGGGAGGTAGCTAAAGGGCTTGAATAATGGTAGTTCCATGCCAGACCAGGGAGTGGCGAGGTGCACTGACTTTTCTCTCCTCTCTGCAGACCATCCTAAGGGAAATCCCGCGCACTTCTGGCACCACCAATGATCTTACTTCCAGATTCTATGCACATGATGATGTCACTTCTGGTCCAGATGACATCACTTCTGGTTCAGGTCCGGATGACGTCACTTCCTGTCTCGGCCTTTAAAGCCACCATCTTTACAGCCTTATATCAGTTCTGTTTGGACTCTGCAGTGGTGTAGCCAGAGTTTGTGCTGCCCGGGGCGGGGCTTCAATTTGCTGCCCTCCAACATATCTGAATATGTTAACCTATTTAATTAGAAAATTAAAATGACGTATAGAGAAAAATTAGGAGACATTTTTCATAGATTTATTCATATATATAGAGAAACAGCAATAATTTTTCACATATAATTATTTATAAGCATCAACTAGACAAGAATATAGTATAGACGCACTAATAAGCCATGTGCTAATTATTAGTTTAATACAATTATGCGGCAAAAACCAGAACCAGTGTAGTGTACAAGTGATAGGTGGGGATGTTTTCTGTGCAGAGCAGGAACGCATTCGGATTGATAATGAAACGAAATTATAAATTAGTTGTTTATCTTCCTAGAAAGTATTATCAGTGTAATGTTTGTTTTTGTTATTGCCTCATAAATTTCAACTGCTGTATCTGATGCCGTCACAGAAGGACAGTCTGAAAATTACAGTATTTTTAAAGCATTTGTGGGTAAAAATCAGAGAATTTTACTTTTTTCATTCATGAGTGATATTTTTCCAAACCCTGCTGCTTACACACGAATTGTACTGAGCCTTTGGGCCAATAATGGCGCCCCCTCTGCCCGCCCCTAGCTACGCCACTGGGACTCTGACCTGTGAACAACTCACAACAAATTCCCCATTTGCAGCCAGAGCATGATATACGGGTGGCTGCCCCAAACCTTTTTGATGTCTCTGGATCATTCTTATGACACTGTAAAACCACCCACTGCTTTTACTTGGACATTCATCCATGGTGTGTCACATCCACATGACAGTGTCCTCAGCTCCTTCAATTTGATGCTTTGTGCTCTGTTAGCCGCTATTGTTACATAGCATGTTGGTTCGGAAGTGACACACACACACACACACGCACACACATACAATGTCCCAATTCAAAGATTCACTACACATAATGTCTTGAGGATCTGCAGGAGACGGATGGTGGACATGTGCCGCTCTAGGACATGAATGGTGTTCTCTAATTTGATCATCTGTCTATTAAAATGTGGTTAAGTGACCCTCACCTGTGTCCTGTACACTGCTAAGGCCTGGTGCCTCCATAGAGTCCGCAGCCTCTGTTTCAGTTGGTGATGGGCTGCTTTCCCCCTAGTGGACACCCTCTGTAGCTTCCAGGAATGTGTGCGTGTGTTTTTATACATTCCCTGAAAAGTGTGTTGAAATATGATTCTGCTTATGCTGATCATCATCATTTTCCTCATGAGACACCTACTAGTTGCTCAAGAGACATGACTGGTGGCAGAGATTTCATCTTGCTCAAAGTATGACTCGTCAGTTTCAACAACAGACTTCTCTGGTGCTTTATTTGAGTGAATTTGCCCGTCTATTTATAAGCACTTCATGTGATATTTCTAAAGTGTGACTTGAAGGTGAAGTGAGGATTTCTCTGTACTGGAAATCCTCCAGGGTTGTGTTCATGTTTCTTCTTCTTAAGTTCACAGTTCAGCGCAATTCAGACTTAGGAGACAGTTTTTTGTGCCAGGCTCTTGTGCTGGGGCCAAATGACATTAGCTTTATTTTATGAAGTCATCCTCACATTTAGATATTTTGGGTCATGTTTACCAGAAAGGAGAGATACAAAATGGTGCCCCACCTATGTCTAGAGTCCACCTTGTCCCTTTTAGTTGTGGTAAAAGCTGGGATACCTTGCAAAACTGAGCAGAAAACACCAAATACACTGAATAATGGCAGCCAACCGTCCACTTCAAGGGTGCCCACTAAAGCAAAAATTCTGGGACCCCTGCGGAGAACAGTCACTTCCTCTCCAAGGACGACTACAGGAAGATGATTGCAAGGTTGTGGAAAGGTCTTTATCTGCAAAAGGAAGGACTACAATCAGAGCAAATGGAGGACGACAACACAGAAGTCTTTTGAGATAGACTGCAGTGCATATCTGGCACCAGATGGTCCTGCCATTCTCACCTTAAGGTGGGAATCTTGTTCTTGAATTTCAGTGACTTAGACTAAGCTAAGTTTGTCTCTTCTTGAGGACATTCCTGCTTAAAACCTTATCAAGGGGAGACTCGCATGTACTGAAGGCCATGAGGCCTGTCACATTAGAACAATCTTGGCGAGAAGAAGCCATTCAGCCCAACAAAGCTCGCCAGTTCTGTCCACTTAATTCTTCTAAAATAACATAAGTTGAGTTTTGAAAGTCCTTAAAGTCCTACTATCTACCACACTACTTGGTAGCTCATTCCAAGTGTCTATGGTTCTCTGTGTGAAGAAAAACTGCATAATGCTTGCGTGAAACTTACGGGAAAATGTTCTTGATGAACTCATTTTAAAATAACAGCCTCGATCCACTGTACTAATTCCCTTCATAATTTTAAACACCAATCATGTCACCTATTAATCTTCTTTTGCTTAAACAGTAAAGGCTCAGCTCCTTTAATCTTTCTTTATAATTCAACTCCTGTAGCCCTGGAATCAGCCTAGTCGCTCTTCTCTGGACCTTTTCAAGTGCTGCTATGTCCTTTTTGTAGCCTGGAGACCAAAACTGCACAGAGAACTCCAGATGAGGCCTCACCAGTGTGTTATAAACTCCCTTGGACTTGTAGAGTTGTGGCCAAAATTTTAGATTTTATTTAGACACAAGTATTGCTTTTCACAGTGTTTGCTGCTTCAGTGTTTTTAAGATCTTTTTGTCAGATGTTTCTATGGTATACTGAAGTATAATTACAAGTGTTTCATAAGTTTCAAAGGCTTTTATTGACAATAACGTTAAGTTTATGGAAAGAGTCAATATTTGCAGTGTTGGCCTTTCTTGTTCAAGACCTCTTCAATTCAATCTGGCATGCTGCAAATCAATTTCTGGGCCGAATCCTGACTGATGGAAGCCCATTCTTGCATAATCAATGCATGGAGTTTGTTAGAATTTGTGGGTTTTTGTTTGTCCCCCTGCCTTTTTGAGGATTGACCATAAGTTCTCAAAGGGATTAAGTTCTGGGGAGCTCTTTTCTTTCTTTCTTCTTTGGTCCCTAGCTGGCGTTTGGTCTGGACCTGGTCCTAAGCCCGTACGCTGCTGTGGGTGCCAATGGTCGTCGGATTTCATTTTGCAGGCGTTTCCATGCAAGGCGATCCATGGCGGCTGTTCTGGCCTGGTTGAGTCGACAGTTCCTGATGTCATCTTCGACCTGCTTGAGCCACGTTTTCTTTGGTGCTGTTCTTTGGATTCTCCACTGGGTGGGTCAATCGCACCAGAGGAGTTTGTGTGGTAACCGGCTGCCTTCCATTCTGCAGACGTGGCCAAACCACTGTAGTCGTCGTTGTTGGATTTGCTCCTCGATTGTTGGCTGTTGATCACACCGGCGACGGATTTCCTCATTTCGTATGCGGTCTCGGAGTGAGATTCGTAGGATTTGTCGCAGGCATCGCATTTGGAAGACCTCAAGTTTGTTGAGATCTTGCTTGAGCAGTGTCCATGTCTTGGATCCATAGAGGAGAATTGGCAGAATCAGAGTTCTGAAGAGTCGAATTTTGGTCTTGTTGGAAATATTGTTTTTTTTCCACAGGCACTACTTTAGGGAAGCAAATGTCGCGGTTGCTTGACCAATTCAACTGTGAACCTCTACTGTGGACGCCACTTTCTTCTCCTGGACCAGCGACCCAAGGTATTTAAATTCTTGGACCTGCTCGATCTGCACACCATCGAGTTGCACGTTGGTTTGTGATCCGTCTGTTGTCAGCACTTTTGTCTTGTCTGTGTTTATTTTTAATCCATATGGCTGGGTGATGTTGGCGATGTTGTAGAGAACGTCCGTGGCCTCCGCGTCATCACTGGCCAGGATGCCACTGTCGTCTGCGAACATGAGATCAGTCAGAAAGCCATCCTCACCATACTGGATTCCTTGTCTGCCTTTGAAGACCTTTCTCATGATGGCGTCGACTACGACGTTGAAGAGCAGTGGAGAAACATCATCTCCCTGACGGACACCAGTTCGGATGGTAAACTCCTCAGATAATTTATTTCGGATGCGTACTTGGCTGGAGGACCCAGCATAGCTTTCCTGGAGGAGTTTGATGACTTTCTGAGGCACAAGTTCGGTCTCCAGTACTTTCCACAGTGCTGGCCAGTGGACGCAGTCAAAGGCAGATCGAAAGTCAATGAAGACAATGACTGCTCTTTTCCCGCATCGGATTCTTTCCTCCATCAGTTGACGAAGGGTGAAGATCTGGTCACTGCAGCCGCGGTTTGGCCTGAATCCGGCTTGCTTCTCCCGACCGGTCTGTTCGCGGTGCCGCTGCAGCCTTAATTGTATGATCTTCATAAAGACCTTTCCAACAATGGAGAGCAAGCTGATGCCTCGGTAGTTCTTGCAGTCTCGATTGTCGCCTTTTTTGTGAATTGGCACGATGGTGGCCTTCTTCCATGATTGTGGTATTTGTTCAGTACGCCAGATGGTTCGGATGAGCAGGAGCAATCGATGGAGTAATGGATCCCCACCAGCCTTGATCGCTTCGGCCGTGACCTGGTCCTGTCCTGGTGCCTTGCCATTTTTCAGAGTTCAAACAGCAGTCTGGACCTCTTCCATAGTTGGCTCAGCGTCAGACATTTGGACCTCTGGCAGGTCGATGCTTGGTGGTTCCAATGGTGCGCCTTGTGGTGGGGGGTGATTGTAGAGCTCCTCAAAGAATTGTTTCCATTGTTGAAGGCGCTCTGTTGGTGATCGAATGAAGGTTCCATCGGCATTTTGAATGTTGTCATTTGTTGACTTGGCCTTTCCACTTAGTCATCGAAGAGTTCGATAGAGCGTGTGGTACTTGTGTTTGGAGGCTGCCTTTTCCAGGTCAGCCGCCACTTGGTTCCAGTAGGCCTCTCACTCTTCTTTCATCTGACGGCGGATTTCTCTATTGAGCTGCCGATATCGTTCGAAATTTGACAGTTTGACTAGCTTTCGTTCGTTTACTATACCCAAGCATTCATCAGATATCCATGGCTGTGTTCGATGGCGAGTTGGCGGACACATTTCCTTGGCGCAGTCCATGATGGTGTTCGAAATTTGTCTTTCTTCAACGTTGACATCCTCTGATTGTGCCAATGCTGCGAAGCGATTGGATAGCTGGAGTTGGAATTCAGCCTTGTGGACAGGGTCTACGAGACTTTTCCACTCCAGCTTGATCGGAGGACGTGATTTGCATTTGGCCTATTGCAGTCGAAGTTGGAACTTGGCACGTACAAGGTAATGGTCCGATCCACAGTCTGGACCACACATTGCCTGGACGTCCTTGAGCGACGATCGAAACCGGGAGTTGACCAAAATGTAGTCCAAAACTGCAGAGTCCTTGCCAGCTGGGTTTCGCCATGTGAGTTGATGTTTCAGAGGATGCTGGAAGTGGCTGTTTCCCACAAGGAGGTCGTTGGCGCTGGCGATGGATAGAAGACGCAATCCATTGTCATTGATATGTCCATGTCCAAACCGGCCCATCGAGTTTTCCCATTCCGTTCGATCTGTGCCGATGTGCGCATTGAAATCACCAGCCAGGAGGATCACAACAGTCTGTGAGAGGGAATCCAGCATTTGTTGTAGTTGGTTGTAGAAATCATCTTTGACTGGATCCTGACAGGTCTCTGTTGGAGCGTAGACAGAGAAGATGTGGGTTTTGATAGTGCCTTTAATGGTGAGGACTGCTAGGCGGTTGGATATTGGTTGGAATGCAATCACACTCCTGGCCGCATGACTAGTAACCATAAATCCGACACCTGCCTCTCTTTTGTCTCCACCTGAGTAGAAAAGTGTCATTTGATCATTGGACGACCATCGTCCCTGATCCTGTGAGTCGTAATTCCAATATCGCTGCGATAGTGATTTTGCAGGTTGTCAATTCCTTCGCGATGATTTCCTTTTGTCCGACGTGGTGACCTGTTCGGACGTTCCATGCGCCGATGCGAAGTTCTGTTTTCGGCATGGAAAGTTTGGGTCTTTGGCCAGTAGCCCACTTCACACCAGTACCCTGGCTCAACACTGGTGCATCGGCTGCCCCGGATGCAGTAGTATGAATCACAATACTTGAATTTCGATTATCCATTGGTTACGTGCCTAATTTCCCCGGTTTCCCGGTTCTGGCCACCTCGGCAGGGCGACCACCTTCCTCCTTTTGCAGCCTGGCTTAGGACCGTCCTTGGCAGAGTTCTGGAGAGCTACCTGGCCATAGACCCAAAATATTGGTGTTTTGTTCCCCGAGCCACTTAGTTATCACTTTTGCCTTATGGCACGGTTCTTCATCATGCTGGAAAAGACATTGTTCATCACCAAACTGTTCTTGGATGGTTGGGAAAAGTTCCTCTCAGAGGATGTTTTGGTCCCATTCTTTATTCACGGCTGTGTTCTTAGGTAAAATTGTGAGTGATCCCACTCCCTTGGCTGAGAACCAACCTCACACATGAATGGTCTCAGGATGCTTTACTGTTGGCATGACACAGGACTGAGGTAGCGCTCACCTTTTTTTCTCTGGACAATCTTTTTTCCAGATGCCTCAAACAATCAGAAATGGAATTAACCAAAAAAAATGACTTTACCCCAGTCCTCAGCAGTCCAATCCCTGTACCTGTTGCAGAATATCAGTATGTCCCGGCTTCTTTGCTGCCCTTCTTGACACTAGGCCATCCCCCAAAAGTCTTCACCTCACTATGCATGCAGATGCAGTCACACCTGCCTGCTGCCATTCCAGAGCAAGTTCTGCACTAGTGGTGCCCCAATCCTGAGCCATGAAAAAAAATTGGAACAAAACATTCTCTGAGAGCAAATTCTCCCAACCATTCAAGGACAGTTTCGTGACCAACAATGCCTTTTCCAGTATGATGGAGCACAGTGACATAAGTGATGACTGAGTGGCTTGGGAAACAAAACATCAAAATTTTGGGTCCATGACCAGGAAACTCCCCAGACCTTAATCCCTTTGATAACTTATGGTCAATCCTCAAGAGGTGGGTGGACAAACAAAAATCCACAAATTCTGACAAACTCCAAGCACTGATTATGCAAGAATGGGATGCCATCAGTCAGGATCTGGTCCAGAAGTTGATTGACAGCATGCTAGGGCAAACTGCACAAGTCTTGAAAAAGAAAGGCCAACACTGCAAATATTGACTCTTTCCATAAACTTAACGTAATTGTCAATAAAAGCCTTTTAAACTTATGAAATGCTTGTAATTACACTTCAGTATACCATAGAAACAGCTAACAAAAAGCGTGGAAAACAATTTAGATCAGCTATTATCACATTATAATGTGACCTTGAAAGATGCTCTGGACACAGTGGCTCCCCTTAAAACAAAAATGATCAAAGCACATAGAAACTCTCCCTGGTTTAATGAAAACACTTGAGCTCTTAAATTAGAGTGTTGAAAACTAGAGCGCAGATGGAGAACAACAAAACTGCATGTCTTTCAAATTGCATGGACAGAGAGTGTTAATAAATATAAAAAGCTCTCTTTAAAGCTTGCTCAGAATACTATTCTACAATAATAGATAGCAATAAAAAATCCTTGGGTACTGTTTAGAACAGTGGCTAAATTAACAAATGGGAATTCAGATCAACAGTGCAAAATACCAACAGATATTAGCAGTACAGACTTTATGAACTTCTTCAATGAGAAAATTAAAAATATAACATCCCAGATCTCAGCATCACAGTACAAACCAAATACTAGCTTAGCAAATACTAGCTGCCGTACATTGCGTTCAGGACTTTAGTCATTTTAATCCTGTAACTGAGCAGAAAGTCTTTAATTTCTAAAATGAAGCCCACTACTTGTTCCCTAGATCCAATGCCAACAAAACTAGTAAAAAGTGCCATGGATGTTCTTGCTCTGCCTATTATAAACATTATCAATAGTTCATTATTGCATGGCACAGTACCTGAAGCACTAAAAGTGTCAGTCATTAAACCATTACTTAAAAAGTCAGACCTAGACCCACACATACTAAATAATTATAGGCCTATTTCAAATTTACCTTTCTCTCTAAAATACTAGAAAAAGTAGTCGCCAGTCAGCTTCAGTCACACCTTACGCATTACAATTTATTTGAGAAATTCCAGTCTGGTTTCGCACTGGTCATAGTACAGAAACGGCACTAAAATGGGTTGTAAACGACATTCTGATATCCTCTGATGAAGGAAATTCCACTGTAATTATGTTGTTAGACTTAAGTGCAGCATTTGACACCATTGACCATTCTATTTTAACTGCACAGGCTAGAAAATGATATTGGGCTTACAGGCCCCGTGCTCGCTTTGTTTAGTTCTTATTTATCAAATTGATTCCAATATGTACAGAAATGTGCTGACAGGACTCCATGATTATACTCAGAAGTTCAATATGGTGTCCCGCAGGGCTCAGTACTGGGACCTTTACTGTTTTCACTTTACATGCTTCCACTTGGATCTCTCATTAGGAAACATAATGTTAATTTTCACTTGTATGCAAAGGACACCCAGTTACACCTTTCATTAATGAAGTTTCTCCAATGTTGTCTTTAATTAGTTGTATTTAGTGAATTAAAGGAGAGGATGGATGAGAACTACTTGTCTTTAAACACTGATAAAACAGAGATGTTAATTGTTGGAAGGAATGACGCTGATCACAGCAATATTCTGTCATCATTTAACTCAGTTGGAATCCACATTAATTTTACTGAGTCAGCCTGCAATCTAGGAGTTATCTTTGACTCTAGCATGTCATTTAAAGCGCATATTACAAAGTTGTCCAAATCATGTTTCTTCCATCTTAAAAATGTTAGGAAATTAAGGCGCTTTCTAAATAAACAGGATTCTGAGAAATTAATTCATGCATTTATTTCTAGTAGGATTGACTACTGCAATGCGGTGTTCACTGGATGTTCAAACTGTTCTCTATACAGCCTCCAGTTAATCCAAAATGCTGCTGCAAGAATTATTACAAGAACAAGAAAATACGAACAGATAACTCCAGTTCTTAAATCCTTACACTGGCTCCCGGTTAAGTTTAGGGCAGATTTCAAAATCCTCCTTTTAACATACAAAGCATTAAATGGCCAAGGTCCGGCTTACTTGTCTGAACTTATCATGACTTACAAACCTGAGCGCACATTAAGATCTCAAGATGCCGGTCTGCTTAGGATTCCAAGGATTAATAAAATAACAGTGGGAGGTTGAGCTTTTAGTTACAGGGCCCCTAAACTGTGGAATGGTCTGCCTGCTACTATAAGAGATGCCCCTTCAGTCTCAGCTTTTAAATCTCGGCTGAAGACTCACTACTTCAGTTTATCACACCCTGACTAGAGCTGCTGATTAACTGTACAGACTGCATCTCTGTTGTAAGTCATTAGCACTAAAATATAAGTGTCATGATAGTTATAATTTGATACTAACCCTCACCTATTCTGTTTCTCTTCTCAGTACTCAAATGTGGCACTTGGTGTGTACTGTGTACTGTGTTGTACTGACCCCCTTCTTTTGACACCCACTGCACGCCCAACCTACCTGGAAAGGGGTCTCTCTTTGAACTGCCTTTCCCAAGGTTTCTTCCATTTTTTCCCTACTGGTGTTTTTTTTGGGAGTTTTTTCTTGTCTTCTTAGAGAGTCAAGGCCGGGGGACTGTCAAGAGGCAGGGTCTGTTAAAGCCCATTGCAACACTCCTTGTGTGATTTTGTGCTATACAAAAATTAAATTGTATTGTATCTAAAAGCACTGAAGCAGCAAACTTTGTGAAAACCAATACTTCTGTCATTCTCAAAACTTTTGGCCATGACTGTACTCCACACATCAGGGCGCTATATAACCTGGCATTCCGTTAGCCTTCTTAATGGCTTCTGGACACTGTCTGGCAGTTGATAGTGTACAGTCCACTATGACTCCTAAATCCTTCTCATAAGGTGTACTTTTGATTTTCAGACCTCCCATTGAAGATTGTAGACATCACCATACTGACTACTGTAAGGAGAAATCAATGGCTATCTGGCCATCATGAGACCCAAACTGTCTTCATTATTTTATTGACACCCCAAAAGCTGAGATCATTTTTAGGTGAGTTGTCACCCTGCGAAGGCAAACACTGCAGCTCAGCATTCTTGTAACCAGAGAGCATCTGTCATGTGCCACACATTGCATGCCGGATGCTAAAATTAACATCAACTCTGGAGATAAAAGAGACAACTTGGGACTGCAACTCACTTCAAATGAAATGGGGCCAAAGAAATGATAAACAACATGTTTATGAGGGGCACTCGCTTTACTGACAGGACCCTCTTCACTATCAAAATCAACGGTCCTAACACTGCTGGCTGGCCGGGCATTGAATGAAATGAAACAAAATTAAAATATACAGACTGGCAAGAAAATTTGAACTAAAAAATGAACTTTAAAGGGTAAATAAATGGCAGAAAAGAACCTCATGTCTATTATATAGTGCCTTTCCTGTCTAGCTGTTAATTATACTGCATGCAGTGCTTTTCATTATCTATCTGTTATATAGTGCCTTTCCTACCTACCTATCATATAGTGACTTTCATCTATTTATTATATAGTGCCTTTCACACCTATCTATCTATCTATCTGTCCAGCACTACTTGTATTTTATAATGCCTTTCCTACGTACCTCTCAATCACACCCCAGGTCCTCCCTGCATGGAGTTTGCATGTTCTCCTCATGTCTTTGTGGGTTTCCTCCAGGAGCTCCTTGGCCCTAGTAGTGTGTGAGTGCACAGAAGTGCGTGAGTGTAATGGACATGTTCCCCATCCAGGGGACTGTTGTTCCTGCCTTGTGCCCTGTACTTGCTGGGTTGGGCTGCAGCCCCCCGTGACCCCACCTAACAAAACGTTATGGTTTGAAAACACAATGACATTTTGTGGTTGCCACCTTTTCTGTTTGTCTATACATTTAGTGTACCTGCCTAATCCAATGCTAGGACCCCGAGGAGCCACTTTGTCACCTAATAGAACTTAAGTGCTGGCTTTTCACAGTTCCGACAGCCATGGATGCCCCACTATCAGGTCTGAGTGGGCTGTGAGAAGACCAAACGCTTTTCGGGGCAGCTTGTCCTTAGTGTATCAATGAGTCAACATGGACTGAATGACACCAAACTAATCAACTCACTAGAGATGAAGGGCAAAGCAGGGGGACATTCAGGACGGGATGCAAGTCGGTCACAGGATGGTCTGCACGGGCACAGCCACATCTTGTCATAATGGCTTTATCTGTTGTGCTTAGTTTGTCACTTCCGTGGTAGTTAAAGATAAAGCAGCGCTCATTTATAAAATCAACGGAGAACAGGCGAGCATCACGACTTTGATTTGATCGTTAAATACTTTACAATTTGTCCAAACAGCGTAATTTATGCTCATCCGAAATGTTCGAATCGAGTAATGACCTCGGTGTGGGTGTGTGAAGCAGTATACGAATCAGTAACATCGGCAAACTGAAACGCGGTGAGACTCTGAGCCCTTTTGCAGGGGCTGTCCAGCACATCCCGTTCACTTTCAGAGACATTGACTGGCAATCTGTTCAGGGTTGTTTCCTGCTTTGCACTCTATGCTACCAAGACAGGCACTGGCACCCCTCTCCACAGCGATCTAGGTAAAGAACGGGCACTTCTCTCTCTTGGTGACTGTGTGTGTCCTGTCCGGCTGACCGGGAGAGGGCGCTCTGCGCTTACTTTACAGGTTAGTTAATAGACGGTTGGCTTTGCGCTGTGGGAACAGCCAGAGGATCTCGCAGGAGGTCAGCAGCGACTGGAATTTGGCAGCAGACCAGCGGATCATGAGGGTCGTCTAGAAACACAAGCCTGCTGTCATTTGAAAACAAGCGATTTGGCAGCCGGACGAGGAGGAGGACGAGCAGCTACGAGCTCCCTGCAGGTACTTCGTTTATCGCCTCTCGTGGCGTTTCATACTTTCCCTAAATCTCTGTTTGACCTGCGTGTGTTCGGCGACACTTTAGATACTCGAAGGGGTGAAATCTCAAGGCTTAGTCCGATCGGCAAAGTGGCGCTTACTTCTTCAAGGCGCTGTATGAGCTGTTGTTATTATAAGCAACGATCAGTTGCTATTAGCGGGCCACTGCTATATTGTCGCAGTGCCGTGTGTGCCTTCATTTTCCGTTCAGGTTGACAAACTTTTAAAAACTCGGAAATGTGCGCGTTGATCGAAGCTAAAGGCGACACAAACTGGAACGAAGCCAAACGTCTATAAATAAAGCGCCGCCTCTGTCGGTCTCCTAAATGGCTGACACCAACTGAACCAAAGCCTAGAGGGTCACAAGCCTTCAACTTTATTACACGACTTTCTTTGACTTTCAGTGACGGAGCCACAATGCCAGCATTGATGCAGAATAAACTGCGACCAAATGCCCGTCATCGGGACTAGCTGAAGACCTGGCATTGCCCCTGGGAATCGGTACCCCCCGATATACGCACAAGGAGGCAAATCGAATGGAATTTACTGCACAAATACAATAACGAAAGCCAACGAAGGGCACACACCTGGCGCCGAGGTTCGTTTTCTTAAATTCGATAAGAGTGAACAAATCTGTTTAATCCGCTTATAAATTGGGGTCTTTGGCTTTTCAAGAAACTTTTCTAAGGAAAAATGTGTAAACATTTCAGCACAGTTTGTAATCTGACAGCACTTCCAGACTTTATTGTGTTCCTTCTAGCACCTGCTAGGCCAGGGGTTCTCAACCTTCTTTTAGGGAGGAGGGCAGCTCTGGTGTCAACAAGATAGGAGGGCGGCACAATAAGAAATCAGCAGGTTGAAATGTTAGGAATGACATATTTATGATTTTAAAAATCAGATCTTCATAGGAATATCAGTGAAGAAGAGCGCTGAACAAAGAGAAGGGATAACCCGTTTTTACAAGTAGCAAGAAAACAAACAACTCCGAATGAACCTGTTTAATGAAAAATGGACCCTCAAAAGTTCCATCTATCTATCTATAGTGCCTTCCACATCTATCCATTATACAGTATTCTAATTTTCACAATTATCTATCTGTTATATAGTGCCTTTCACATCTATCTATCCATCATATCTATTTATCTATTATATAGTGCCTTTCTATCTATCTATTTCTGTATATAGTGCCTTTCACATCTATCCATCTATCATATCTATTATATAGTGCCTTTCATATCTATTGATCTCTGTATATAGTGTCTTTCACATCTATCTGAATAGCTTTCAGGCTTTTTCATCAGTAAAAAGTGTTTGTGCTGCTGTTATACAGCAGATGTATTTGTTTAGTCAAAAGCGGGCTTCACCCTGTCATTTACGAACGGGTCAGTAAGTGGTGACTGGGCTCACCGACTGGACTGCACTTGACATTCTAGAAGTGGAAGGCTGTGAAGGATCATCCATAGATTTTGGTGGCGTTTAATAAATAAAGGATCAAACAGAAGTCTGCTGGCACTTCCAGCTTACTAAATACATGCTTATAATGTTGTAAACCAAACATACACACACACACACACCACGGAGAGAAGAGCAACCAGAGATGAGAAGTAATGGCAAACTGCAGCATTAACACTCACGATCACACACGGTTTGAAATAATTTGTATTCAGGATGTCTGAAACTGTTGCTAGATGCAAAGCACTAAGAAAGCACCATCAAATTCACCTTAAAATAATGACAAGTGTCTGTGTGACTGTCCAGTTACAATGTTTCTGTGATTCCTACAGATGATGCATCACAAATATTTGTAGTAATACAATGTATTGCATTTGTCATTCCAACATCATGAATATTTGTAGTAATAAAATACATTTAATTTGTCATTCCAACACATAACCTATCACAAACATTAACACTGCTTTTAAAAATCCCTAACCAAATGGTGTATTTTCTTCTTTTTCATCTTTACCCACTTCTGTGTGTGGGGTTCGATTTATAGGTTTTGTCATGATTCTTATGACTGGATGTCTCTCCGGACACCAATCCTCCCCATTTATCTGGGTTGGGGACCGGCACCAAATGGCATGAAACAGAGATATATACACTACATATGTCATTCCAACAGATAGTGCATCACAAACATTAACCCTGCATTTACAAATCCCATACCAAATGGCTTATAACGGAGGCATATGCATTGCATTTGTCATTCCAACAGATGGCACATCACCGACATTAACACTGCTTTCATGAATCCCATAACAAATGGCACGTAACAGAGATGTATGCATTGCATTTGTCATTCCAACAGATGGTACATCACAAAAATTTGTTGCATTTGTGAATTTTATTACTATAAATAAGTGTGTGTTTATGTATCTGCATGTCTGTCCAGTCGCTGTCTCTCCATCATTCCAACAGATGGCACATCACAAACATTTGTAATAGTACATTTTATTATCACAGATGATTGTGATGTGCCATCTGTTGGAATGATAAATGAAATCCATTTTATTACTACATGCGTTACAAAATACATTCAATAGATGGTGCACTGCAAACTTAAACCCTGAATGTGCTACGATGATTATCTCCATCGGGCAGCACCGTTACTTGTGTTATAAAGCTGATCCCACAAGCTCGCTTGAGCTGTATGTGGACACAGTGGGTGCCACATAATTTAATGTCCTATTAGCCTCCTCGGTCGCTTTTGAACACAACTTGGTTGGATCCTCCAAGACTCTAAAGACCACCACGAAAGGTCTGCTTTCAAGTCCTCTACCCCCAACTGTGTAATTACTTCTTAATTTTATTACTTTCCACAAGTACTTTTAAAAATTTACTTCCATTCATTTTTTTCTGTCAAGTGATGGCTGAAGCCTGAGTAGATGCAGAATGTGGTGGGTGGTGTAATCCTTAACCTTTCAGACTGGACGTCCATGACCCCACCATTCAGAGGTCCACCGATATTATGAAGCGGGCGGTGTGGTGGCGCACATGACGTGTGGAGTTGATGTGATAAGAACCAAACCAATGCAAACTGCGTTCATTTTTGCGTTGAGTGAATGTAAGAAGTGCGTTCATCGTGAGTTGAACTGCTGACTGTAAACTGGCACACGTCAGCACCAGTGGATGTGTGCGTTGGCAGAGCCTGAGCTTGACTGGCGTCCTATCCACAGTCACCTCCCACTTTGTCTCACCCTGACTGCCTTGGCTTATGCCAGCTTCACACCTTACATTGATTTTATTGGTCATTCAGATGCCACACTGAGGTTCACAAGCACCTGCTGACCTGACACGACTGCATCAAGCAGCACTTCAGTGTCATTTGTTGTCACCAGTGAATCAGCAGTACCAGTGACAAGCTGAGGGAACTTGACACTTATGTATGGATGTGACGAGTGGCAGGGCAGTAGAAACCTCCATGGGGGATCCTAAGCCACGTTTTTATGCTTCAGCCCACAGCAGACATGGCTACTGAGCTCTCCTCGCAATCTGCCCGAAGTTCAGCCCTGTGCTCCGAGGACTACAGTCTGTACAGCAACTTCAGCGAAGAT
>NW_024378754.1:0-6324 GCF_016835505.1 Polypterus senegalus
CGATTGAAACATTGCCCAAACCCCTTGCTGCTTCGTGGCTCACTTCGGGTTATGGCCTTGTACCCCCTTCCTCCACTTGTCTTTAAAGCCGCATTGGGAGCTATTCAGTTCTGTTTTGGACTCGCAGGTAAAGATCTCTTAAAAAATTTGCTTCTTTCGCCAGGATATAATATCGGGGTGGCTCCCCAAAACCTTTCCAATTCTCATTGTTATTTTGGACAAGCAAAAAATGTCTTTTTTAAACTATAGATTTTTAGGGTTTGGGTCTCGTTGCTTTGATGTTCGGTGTCATCATGCAAGATCAAAAACTTCCTGTTGGGATGTCTGTATTTTGAAGGCTTTTAAAAAAGATCAACAAATTATTTAAACTAACAAAATGGCCCCCCATAAGGGGAAAAAGCTTTTAAGAAGGAAAAAAAAAAGGAAACATTTTGAAAATAACTCATGATTGTCAATGTTTTTTTGTCACTGTTATAGTGTTGCTTATATATATATATATATATATATGACAAAACACTAAACATTTAAAAATATCTATCTAACAAAAGGCAAAGCCCCCCTCCCACTCATGCTCATCACTAATTCCCCAACTTCTGTAGGTAAAAGCGGGTTTGGGGGCTTTTTCCCTTGCTTACAAAAAAATTTGGGGGGTTTGTTTGAAATTCTAAAAGGGGTCATAACTGGAAGCTATTTTCCCCATATAATGTAATGGGGTCGAGTTGGAGATGGCGTGGGGGGGGATTTTGTGTGACATCATCCCCCTCCTTAGTCGTAGATAAAAGGGAAAGAACCCCAAACAGCGATCAGCACAAACCCCATTTCACAATTGAGAAGGAAAAAAACATTATAAACAAATATGCATACAAGCATATTTATAATAATCTCGGAAACAAACCCAGTAAACCCCGTGGTTTTTAAATTAAGTTCATAGACAGGGCTCCCTTTTAAGCGTTTGAATTTTCCTCCCCATATAAGGCCGTCCATCGCAATCAATACAAACACTGCTGGTAAATGTTCCGGGTGAAGGACTTGTTATCAGGGGAAGATGAGATGGTCAGGGGGGTTTTGGCCCAAAACTCATTGAAACTCGGTGAAAACTTTTAAGTGCGGGTTTTAGCTGACATTCGAGATGCACCATGCTGGGAACCGAGAAGAAACAAAGCGGCTCCCAAAACGGCCTGCAGAAAAAAACAACATTTCCCAAAAGTGCTGAACAAAAACCGAATTACACTTGAAAAGGGGAAAAAAAAATATGGCGTCTTATACATCAATCATACCCAAAATCAGCTCTGGAAAACAAAACACAGTGGAAAATGATGTTCCTGCAAAGGGGAAGACATGAAAAAAAAAAAACCGTGCATGCAGTTTGTCACATCACAGAAAAAAAGGAAAGGCAGCTGTTTATTGATGCAGTAAGGAACTAATCGATAATGAAACCTCTTATCTTTGGATTGAAAAACCCCAAAAATTAACGAACACCCGTCAAATACGAGCCTATTGAAAAAAAAGAAATCAAATCCGTGCAACATTCAATAACACTCACAAAACAATTACTGTATAACAATCATTTACGTTTTTTTTAAAATTTTTCCTTTTTTTTTTCCCTTAACTTCTACTTCCCCACTTTTACGGGTATATATATATAAAAATTATATATATCCCCGATCTAAATACAACTTTAGCATAAAACCAAACCCAGCTGGGCCAATTTAAAACACCTCTACCCCGGACACGAGGTTGATTCCCGAGGGGTGTACTGACAATAGGCTCCCCGATTCTTTTTACCTTGCATCTCTTGGTTTGGGATTAAAAAATTTAGGTTAAGCGAATCTTTCGTTATTTTTAAATTTTTTCCCTTTTTTAGCACAAGCACAGCTGAAGCCTGTGCATGCTCCTTTGCGTTAAAAATAGCATTTAATCCCCTTTCAATTCAACAAGGGGGAAATTTTGCAATCATGATTTTTGGTACATCATTTCACTGATAAAATCACAGCTACAAAAAAGTTAGAGTGGGAAAAAAAGCGTTACCATTTGACTACCCCGGGGAAACCTTGATAAAAACATGGTTTTTACACTGAAAAAAAACAAAAATTTGATGCATTACGAAAGGGCTTTTGGCTCTTCGGGGGTCATTGGACTTCCTGACGTTAGTAATTCTAAATACATCTAATTACAAAAATTTCTTCCCCTGTTTAGCCAATGTACAAAAAAAAAATTTTTGGGTAATTTACTCAGATTTAAAGGTAAGCTGGTCAAATTACCTTTTTATGTTTCTGACTTATTTTTTTTTAAAAAGAAAAAAATGCACTTTATGTTGAAATTTTGGTTATTATTTTTAAAAACAATACTATTCTGAAAAAGTACTTAAAAAACTTAAAACTACCACTTTTTTTTAAGTCCCTTTTAACCAGGGGTGATATTTTTGTTTCTGTTTTGAATTCAAATCAGTTTAAAAAGGGTTTTTTTTTTAGAATTAAAAAAACTTCAGTTTACAATATTCTTCCCTGTCTATTATTTGATTCTTTGCCCCAAAACCCTTTAAATTAAAAAAAAAAAAATTTCGATTTGGGCAAATTCTTTTGATCTTTTGGTTTTAAGTTAATTCTTACACAAACCTCTAATTAAATTTGGGTTAATTTTTTAATTGAGTCCCCCCCTAAATATATATATATGTAGATATATATATATATTAGATATATTTTGTTTTAAAAATTATATATTTTTTTTAAAATATATACAGTATTTTATATATTGTATTAAAATGTATGTGTGTTTTTATATATATAACTGTATATATATATGTATAGATGTTTTTATATATATATATATATTTTATTTATATATATTTTATATATTGTCTGTGGTTTATATATATATATATAAAACTCATGACAATAAAAACAATTACATTGTCAATCATGTTCGTTATTATTAAAAAAGTTTCCTTTTCTTTTTCTTCTCCTTTTAATCTTGGGTATTTTTCTATATATATATATATGTTTTATATATAATATAAATAGATAGATATGACAACAACACTCATATCAATGACAAAACAATTACATTAACAATCATCTTACGTTTTTTTTAAAATTTTGCTTTTCTTTTTCATAACTTCTTTAACACACTACTTCCCCTTCGGCCTTGGTATTCTACTAGTATATAAATATATAGCAAAATACCGGAAACTACATCTTGCAAAAGTTCATTAAAAAGTTTAAAATTTTTAAACTGAGGGAAAAATATACCAATAATTATTTGTTAGGATTTTTTTGTATACCACATTGTGGGGTTTGACCCCCCGGTTGTAAATGACCAAGCTGTCGCGAGCTTACTCTTAAGCATACAGCGTCAGTTGGCCATGTGAACAGTAATCTTGTTTCAAATCTCACAGCTTAGATTGCTGCTGTCATAATCGTTTTGATTTCATGGTTTGTTCAATTACGACAGTATTTGTAGGACTTGTGTTGAAGAGACATGATCTCCCAAAGCGCTGTAAGTATCCGGTTTCCCGATAACTCACATTCAGCTTTTGAGAGTTTAAACATTCATAAACATCAAAGTGTCCACTACTAAATTGTCACCTGTGAATCTAAGATGTTGAAGAGGCATTGGCGGTTGTCCAAAGGTGTAAAATATTTGCATTTTGGTACACTTGAAAGTGACAACCGAACAATACAGCAGCAGCCATCAACTCACATGCAGATGCATAGGTGAAGGGCTTAAGCATTTTCATTCTTATAGTGCTCCTGTGTAGTATAATTATCTCCTGTACTGTCATCAGTCCACACCTTGAACCTGTCCAGTCATTCAATACATAAGACACAAAAGTTCTTCCGGATATCAAGAGTGAGCCTGATATGGCCGTGCAATAGTAACAAAGAGAATGGAAAAGGTAGGTGCCATCTACGGGCATGGAAACCACTCGTAAGTGACAGTTTTTTTGATCGATGGTGATTACCTCGATAGACATGTTAATGGGGGTTTGGAATGATAAAGGAAATGGTTACCTGAACAATGTAAAGTAAGTCAAAATACCTCACAAAACTATAATCGTATTAAATGAACAATAAAACAGCGGAGAAGCCGTGGATTAAATAAAAGGCTGTAGTTATCAGGGGGACGTGAATCCGTGGCGGAAGAAGGGGGAATGTAGAGACTGGGCGAGGGGCGGCCTTATATGGCAGGCAGCCAACAGCGTGGAGGCATTTGGATGGGGACCCAACACTGCCTCACCACGGTGCCCAATTTCGAACTATGGGCGTATATATGTATGTAAGTAGGATTCAGTTAGTGTTAGGAACCCATATCAAATTTCTTGAAGATGGGCCCATAAGTAACAAAGACTGTTGAAAGTTCAATATGGCGGCCGATATGGGCATCTACCCGAAAAAAGTACCAAATTTCAGCTTCTACCTCCCACGGGAAGTAGGAAAATTAGTAATGTTGGAAAGTTCAATATGGTGGCTAAAAGTGGCGTCCATACCACTGAAATAATCGTACATGGGTTTTTGGTTGCAGGAAGCCACCCCCAATTTAGTGAAGATGGGGCCATAAATAAAAAAGTTCAACATGGTGGGCGTTGTCACCTATGACCATTCGTGTAAATTTCGGGAAAAGAAACCTGCTTAACTTTTGTAAGTAAGCTAAGGAATAAGCCTGTCAAATTTCAGCCTTTTACCTACGGAAGTTGGAGAATTAGTGATAAGTCAGTGGTGAGTGAGTGGAGTGAGTCAGTGAGGGCTTTGCCTTTTTAGTATAGATCAATCACTCCATCTAAGGAAAATTTATCTACAAGTGTTCAAGATTTCAAATGACTGCTTATTTGTCCAGGACTTGCGAACAAATTCAGTCCAAAACTGACCATTGGAAAGTAATCAAGTCTCCCAAAAAAAAAAAAAATTCAGTAACTCCTGCAACAGTTGGTATCAAACTGCATGCATGAAAATCAGACAGAAATTGACAGATTTGTCCTGCATGTAAGGTGTGTCAGGAAAAACCTTCCCTTTCCAAAAAACAAAAACATTACAGCAAAAACAGTTTCCTTTAAAAATCTAGGCAAGACCTGTCTTCTGGACGAACACTGAACACTTAACTTTTATTAAGGTATATAATGACCAGTATGTATGAAGTAAAAAAGATGAAAACTTGCACCTAGTGACTATTAAGATACCATTTGTTGCAGTATATGAGGGCAATTTCTGATTTTGAGTTTTTGACACCTCAAGTTTCACTTTTCAACTGGAATTTTTTATTCTGAATTATTATTGCTTGTTTGTGTTTGCTGTGTTGAGTTTCTGCAGTTGGTAATGTATATAGAGTGTCTTTTAAATTGTTTTATTCTGGATCACTTTCATGAATAAAAATATACAGGCTATGTTACTTGTTGCCAAAACATTGCTGCTGTACAAATAAGTGCCATGGACAATTCAACATGCGGACATCTTTACTCAAAGCCATAGTCCTAGCAAAAATTATACTCTCTTCCTGTATCCCACCTTTAGGTCAAGCTTGACAATAAACAGCTATAGTTTCTTCACCAGTCATATTTTTTGCTGTACTTATGTTTTTTATTGTTTTATCCAAAAATAATTCAAAGCTGATTTCAAAGATATTAATAGCTTTTACTTAATCTATACTAATAAGCGCAAAGCCCTCACTGACTGACTGACTGACTCATCCTAATTCTCCAACTTCCTGTGTAGGCAGAAGGCTGAAATTTGTAGGGTTATTCCTTACAGCTTCCCTTTCAAAAGTTGGGCGGTTTCCAATTTCTAAAGCGTAATGGTCATAACTGGAAGCTGTTTTATCCATTTACTGTAATGGAATGAGCTTGAAACCCATGGGGGCGAGTTTCGTGTGACATCATCACGCCTTCACGTAATCCGCGAGTAGTAGAAAACCAGGAAGAGGCCCAAAAAACGCTTAAGAAACATGCTTTTTTATAATTGAGGGAAAGGGAGCGAAACAATAAGAAGCGGCGGGGGACATTCAACCATATTCATGGTTCTGCACTAGGAAACAAAGCAAAGAAACCCCAAACTTTAAATTAAGTTTCATAACAGGCTGTGCTGGCGTTTTTTAATTTAGTGCCTACCCATGTAAGGCCGTCCAAGTCAGCACCAATGCAAACTGCCCCAGGTAAATATTCACGGGTGAAGGACTGTCCTTATGCAAAGGGAAAAATGAGATGACCAGGGTGGTGCTTGGGCTGGGGGAAACTTCAAAAAAAGGACTTGCGAGGAAGACAGCTAACTTTAAGTGGGGGGAAATAAGGTAGACATTAGATACAGCCATGGACTATGGGGGAATAGCATTCCAACG
>NW_024378755.1:0-51297 GCF_016835505.1 Polypterus senegalus
CTAGTTTTTTAACAACAAGAAGATTATTTAACAGTTTTTTAATTTTGTACCCTTTTTTTCCGACACCAGAGGGGGGTGCCCACATTCCTCCGGGTTTTGGATGCCCACAGTGAGTTGAAGGAAACTAGTAATATTTTAAAAAAATGTCAAAACAGTTTCAAAACATCACTTTTTTCGTCCTCATTCATTCCCCCTCTGTTTTGGATGCCCAGCACCAGCTCAAAGTGGCAGAACTCCACGTGTTATTTCAACAGTGTTTTTTTAAAGCTTTTCTTAAGCAGATTTTGAAGCATAAACGTGTTGTGACTATTTATACAGAAAGGGGCATTGGGGGGTTTTTTTCAATATGTTCTATAACCAGAAAGCAGTGAAGGCGCCAAAGGGTGTTAAAAATGGGGGTCCCTGTTCCAACTTTATTTCATTTTTTTTAAATTTTCCCGGGGTTTTTTTAGTCTTTGTTTCCCCTTTTTGTATGTAATTCAAAGATCAGCTTTAAATTTTTTCAAATTTTGAAACCCAAAGACCTCCATGTGAACTAGAAAATTTGTATTCAGCTTGTCACAGTAGGACACTGTCAAACTGTCGGAAGACTACCCCCGACAGCTAGAAGTTGATATCAGGAAAAAATAAGTATTGACATAAAATTTTTTTAAAGTAAATACAGTATATTCCTAATGGGGCTATTGAAATGAAATTTACCCCAGATGTGGGAAAACCCAAGTAATCCACACATACAAAAAAGTCCAAAAATTTAAAGTTATGTGTAATAAAGTGGAATGCGGGGAATAAGTTTTAAAACCCTTACTGAAATTTTTTTAATTTAGTAGAAAATTTTGGTGGTAATACCTTTGATTAGTTGCATCACCCATTTGTGTTTTTTGGACCATTCTTCCACAAAACTGTCTTCAGATCTTGAAGGTTGGGGGGCCTTATAGAACTCTGATCTTCAGTTCTTTCCCTAGATTTTCAATTGGGTTTGCAGGTGATTGACCCGGGGCCCTTCTTTCAGCCAATTGAAGGGTTCCTGGTTGTGTGTTTGGGATCATTGTCTTGCTGAAATGTCCACCCTCATTTCTTCTACAGCATCCCGGTAGGTGGGGGCAGATTCTTATCAAAATATCCCATACATTTTTCCATTTTCCTTCCTTCAATTATATGAAGTCTGCCAGTATTTTGGGTATTTGGGGTGATGTATATTTCTCCCCCCAAACATGGTGTACAATGACATCAAAAGTTTAATTTTGGTCTCATCTGACCAGACTGTATTCTCCCAGTATTTCTTTGGGTTGTCCCAAAAGTTGTGCAGTAAACTTTAAATGACTTCAACATGCTTTTCCTTCAGCATGGGGCCATGGTGGTGTTTGGGGGCCAGGGCTTGGGTGCACTGCTTATTTTTTTCTTTGAAACAACTGTCCCCAAAAATTTCCCAGGTTTTTCTGAAGCTCTCTGTGGTGGCCCTTTGGTCTTGGACAACTTTTTGATTATTCTTTTAAACCTTTGTCAAAAATCTTGCGAGGACCTTGGTCATAACGGTTTATGGTGAAATTTTTTCTTTCCCCTGGATTATGGCCCCCAATGCCACTGGAATATTCAGAAGCTTAAAATCCTTCAAAAACAAGTATGTTTTAAACAAAAAGGTTGGAAGGTCTTGGGGAAGCTCGGGTTTTTTATCCATCATGAGATGATTCTTGTGTGACATGGTAATGAAATTTTCATAGGCCATCAATTAGGACTAAACCAGCTGATGTTAATTTCTGATAGGGGGAAAATGCTTTCAAATACTCAATCTCAACTTGTTTCTTGGTTTTCCATGCCTTTTTCCTTTTTTCTTCTTTGTTCAATATTTTTTTCCCTGTGTCTTTTCCAATATATTAAAACCTAGCAAAATACCTGTTTTACATGGCAAATCTGCCTTGAAATTTTTTTTAAAAAAGAAAAGTAAAAACCAAACTGAGGAAAAAACCAGTAATTATTTTTTAAAGGGTCTCTTTGTATGCCCCGTTGTCAGTTGCCCCCGGTTGTATATGACCAAGCTTGGGCTGAGCTTACTCTTGAGACAGGGATAGTTGGCCATGTGAAAAAATTTGTCTCAAATCTCCAAAATTTTGGGTTGCTGCTGTTATAATGGTTTGAGTTTCATGGTTTGTTTCAATTCGAAATATTTTTAGGACTTTTTGTTGAAATAAATTTATCTTTAAGTGTTGTGCCCCAAGTTAAACAATAACTTCATCCAGCTTTTGGGGTTTAAACATTCATAAACATCAAAAATGTCCCACTGAAATCGCACCTTGAATCTAAAAATGTTTAAAAGGTTTGGGGGTTGTGAAAAGGGAAAAAATTTGGCCATTTATACACTTGAAAGCGACAACGCAATGGACCTTCAACTCACGCAGAACTATGGTGAAGGGCTTAAAAATTTCCTTTCTGGCTCCTTTTAGTATAATTATCTCTTACCCATCAGTCCCCACCTTGCCTGTCCCAGTATTCATACAAAAACACAATGTTCCTCGGGTATCAAGATTGATGATATGGCCATGCAATATGTAAACACAGAATGGAAAAAGGGGCATCTCCCGGCATGAAACCCCGGTAAGCAACAGTTCTTTGATTGATGGTGATCACCCTGACATTTGTGGGGGAACGGGGGGACGATAAAGGGAAAGGGTACCCGAACAAGTAAACTAAGTCTAAAATACCTTTCAATAACTATAATAATAAACGAACAATGAACCGGAGAACCCTGGACTAAATAAAAAACTGCAAAACAGCAAGGAGCGGAACCCGGGGCAAGGGAAGGGGAATGAAGAGACAGGGCGGGGATGGCCTTATATGGCAGGCAGCCAACAACATGGGAGGTGTGGGGGTGGGGGCCCCGCCCCCACATGCGCGCAAAAGGCTAGGACATATATGTACGTAAAATTGGATTCAGTTAGCGTTGGGAACCCCGGTACCAAATTTTTTAAATGGGCCCCAAGGGGAACGCTTTGGAAATTCAAATTGGGGGGACGTGGCGCCCAAACCCTGAAATAATATGTACCGGTTTGGTTGCGAGGGGGCTGCCTACAAAATTCGTGAAGATGAGGATAAATAGAAAGTTTAACATGGAGCGTTTGACCGTTTTGCCCTTACCGAGAATTTCTTTAAACCTGCTTAACTTTTTTTTAAGTAACTGAAGAATGGTACAAATTTCAGCCTTCTACCACGGGGAAATTGGAGAATTAAATGAGAGCGTGGTGGTGGTGGGGAGTGGAGTCAGTCAGTCAGTCAGTGAGGGGGTTGCCTTTTTAGTATAGACTAGAAAAATACCCCTTTGGGAGCAAAGTAGTACCTTAAAAGTTTTTTTAAGAAAAAAACAACCAAACAGGGAAAAAAACCAATAATTTTTGTTAAAGATCCTTTTAAACAGTTTGCCCTCCGGGTTTTAATATGCCAAGCTGTGCGCTGAGCCCGGCGCCGTAGTTGGCCATTTAACATAATCTTTTTTCAAATTTACAGCTTAGATTGCGCCATTGGTTTGAGTTTCATGGTTTGTTTCAATTCAACGTATTTGAGGACTTGTTGTGTTGAAGTGACTTTGGGCATCTGTAAGCAAAACTAAACCCGGTTTCATCAATAACTTTGCATCGTTTTTGAGAGTTTAACATTCATAAACACAAAGTGTCCACTACAAATGGGCACCTGTGAAACTAAGATGTTTAAAAGGGTTTGGGGGGGAAAAAGGGGTAAAATATTTGGCCCTTTATACACTTGGCGCAACCAACAATTCAGCGGAACCCCCTCCATGCAGATGCATAGGTGAAGGGGGCATTTAACCTTATAGTGCTCCGGGAGTATAACTTCTCCTGTACCATCAGTCCACACCCGAAACCCGTCCAGTCATTCAATACATAAACACAATGTTCCCCAAAAGGGGAGCCTGATATGGCCGGCAATATGTAACACAAGGGAAAGGAAAAAAGGGAGGGTCATCTCCGGGGATGGGGCCACTGGTGTGAATTTCTTTGATGATGGTGATCATGAGGGAAGTTAATTTTTAAAGGTTTGGGAAAGATAAAGGAAAAAGGGACCCGAACAATGTAAAAGTCTAAAAAACTAAAAAACATAATGTAATGAACGACCAAAAAACAGCGGAGAAGCCATGGTTAAATAAAAAAGGGTGTAGTTATCGGGGAACGGGAAACCCTGGGGGAACAAGGAAGGGGAAAGTAGAGACTGTGGCGGATGCCTTATGGCAGGCAGCCAACACGTGGGAGGCGGGGATGGGAACCCGCCCCCCCTGTGCCCCAGCTGCAGGCTATGGCGATGAAGGGTAAGTCAGTCAGTCATGGGGGCTTTCCCTTTTTATTTTATAGATAACTTCATTTATGGATTTTTTGTTGTGATTTCTTTGTATATGGATTACGTTTGTTCAAAATCGGGGAAATTTCATGGGGAACCCCCCAATGAAATATATATACTTAAAAAAACGGGGCGTGTCAGTCGTCATTACCCAACCCTATATCCTAACACAGGGATTTTAAACGGTTAAAAACTTTTTTCCCCGCTGTAAAAAAAGCTTTTTCCAATTTTCCCTAATTTAGGAAGGTAATCCTAATTTCATCAGAATGAACTGTAGGAAGCTTGTGAGCTGTCCTAACCAGGGCTTCTAGAAAATGGGGTTTAAGCAGAGATGGCGTTTATCCCCGGGAAAAGGGTGAAAACTTTGGATATTCTGGATAACAATGAACTGGTAAAAGACATATGTAAATCGCAGGAAAATTTTTTGCAACAAATTGTGTACATTATTTAAATTTCTCCTCTACGGAGAAACCCCCCACTATCATCCAAAATAAAATGTTGGTAACCTTATTTGTACAGCTTTGCAATAAAAGAATTTGGTTTTTCACAACCCAACATTTCTCAAATTTTTTACCCAAAATTTGGGTGCCCTTACAATGCAGAGGTAATAAAACTTAATTTCCTTTGACTCTGTGTGACTGAGGTTTTAAATCCCGCTGCATTCAGGCAAAAAAATGTAATGATCATTGCCCCAAAAGTGGATGAGATGCAAATGTTTCTAAGTGATATCCCGCATCAACAACCCTTGTTTTTTTGGCCGAATATCACTGTGAAGATGGAAGGGCAGGATAGGTGATTGACAGCAAAATGTCACAGAGGTCCCTGGGGCCCCAAAAATATTCAGGTTACCTTTCCAAGCCCCCTCAAGGCTCAAGAAAACAGGCAGAGATTCCCGCTTTGGGATAAATAGGTATTGCAGAAGAAAAAGGGGAGGAAACAGGCATGTCTTGTCACTCTGAAAAAAGGGGGAACACTGGAAGGTAAATGTGACTTCAGAAACAATGAAAGAATAAATAAAAAAAAACTCTTATTTTAAAAGGTATTTCTGTGGTCAAAAAGGGGAAGATGATTTTCTGAATGAAATTAGATCATTTTTATTTAAAAAACGTGCCGAAAAGGTTTTTACTCTTTTGGGTGTCTGCCTTGGTCTTTCCATTTTGGCAGTCGTTAAATATTATTCTTATGATGTTGAAAATTGGCAACAGTTACATTAACAGCACAATATCCTCCCATTATGTTTTTTTTTTCCTCTGCTCCCAAATACTTTAAATATTGTTATTTTTTCATGATCTTAGTATTAAAAACTGTTGCATTAGTATCAGAAAAAATAAAAAATTCATCATGATTTCCCAAGGGAAAAAAAGAACACCTTCATGAGGCCATTTTTTGGCCAGGGGTCATAAAATCTGGCGTCATTGTTTTCAAACCCTGAACCCAAATTCCTGGTGGGGATAGGTGTTATAAATAGTTCTAAATTGTTTTTCTGCCCCCCTTAGTTTTTTTCTCCATTCCGTTTTTTTCATCTAGAAATTTTCATATTTTTTACTCTCTTTTTACTGTCAGTAATATACAGTAAAAGAAGATAATAGCCCAGGTACAGTTTCTGTCCTTTAATGGGTCTTTTGTGCAGAGATTTTAAAGGTTTAAGCAACTATGATCTATTTTTTTATTTTCCCCGCTGGAATGTGAATTTTGTTCACAGGCATTTTCTTTCAAACCCTAAACCCCTAGTTTCATTAACAGTGTGTTATATATTGTTCTTTGACAAATTAAAAAGAATGCATGGTTTTTAAAAATACATTTCCACAAAGAAAAGTTTGTGTCTGATTATCAAAACCTGACCCTGAAAGTCATTCAAGCAAATTATACCAAATGTGTAATGATAATGGACGGGTTTAAAAATCCTAACCTAAACAAAATTTTGGATCTGTGTCGGGCGTTTCAGACAAAAAAAAACTTTTTACGGTTAATTGACAGCTAATCTTATAGACAAGCATGTCAGTCCGTAAAAAAATTTAATGATTTAATTCCCCTGAAGGGAAAAAATTTTTCTCTGAAAACATAAATCAAGATCAGTAAACAGTAAAAATAATAATTAATGATTTTGGGACTCATGCACCGGGTTTGTTCTTCACGGAACACTGACACTGACAGACTGGTGAATCAGAAAAAAAGACATATAACTTAAAATTTCAAATCAGTACTCAAATCCCAGCTAATATTAGCTGGATGATAAGGTTATTTATTAGTAAATAAGGGGCAAAGTAAACACTATAACAGTTCCTACGGTAATCACAAAACCCCCAACTGTAATTGAAACAAGTGATGGCCCCAAAGGATGGCACTGTGACACTCCATTTCATAGACCTTTTAAAATTTCCGGGTCACTGTCAGTAATAGCATGCTCTCCCCATGTTGGGGGGGATGTTATCCAAGAACTCTGGTACCTTCTGCTTTGAAAATTTGCATTGTGAACGGGGCCCCGGAAAAACAGACTTGATTTTAAAAGCAGGTCCCGTTTGTACCGACGGACCATCAAACGACTGCCATGAACGGGGCCCCGGGGGCCAGACAGGGAATGTTGTTAAACCACACACTTTTATTTTACACTTTATGTAAAATTATGTGCACTCCAAACCCCCAGTTCCCCCAGCCCCCGTTCCCAATGTCCAGGCCACACAGTTTCTGCCCTCTTCCGGCCGCCCCAGTCCTTACTCCATTTCCCTTTCCCACCCACATCCACTGCTGACTGGGGGGAGCGTTAAATGGGAACCTGGCGGAAAGTGCGGGCCCCCGGAACCGCCCGGGTGCCCCCTTCGTTTTCCCCCCCGCACTTCCGCCCACTCAGGCACTGGGCCCCCGCCGGGGGGGCCCGGACCCCTGGGGCGGGGCCCAAGCCCTGCCCAAGGCCCCAACAAAACCAGGAGGGGCCCCGGTATGGAGGGGCAAGCCCTCCTTGGTCCTCCGGGTCTTTTTGGTTAAATATCAGTTTTGTTGGTATGAGTGACTAAAAGGGTTTTGGACTGCCCTCATCGATCACCCCTGCTTTCACCAGAAAATTCTGTAATGGGTGGCTGCTAGAGTGTTTACGAAATCAACATCTTAAACAAAAGCTTCCCCTTTTTAAATCAGAATCTGCAGACAAAATCTAATTGCATATCCTTTTTTAGGAGGAATGCATTTTTGGGGTTTCTAGAAACTAACGAATCAGAAAATTTGTTGTACTTTGTTGTCTTCAGTTTTTTGCAGTTTTCATTTTTTTTTTTTCAACCTACGCGTTTGACAAGAAGGAAACCTAGAAAGTGGGCTTAATAAGGATAAAAATGATGAAATTTTCATTTTAAATTTTGGGTTTAGGGAATCATACTCCTCCTGACTTTGCATTTTTTTTTCCCAAAAGCATTAATGGTCTGACCCAAACACATATCCACCTTTTTTTTTTTCTTCTCTCTCTCTCTTTTCCTTTTTCCCTTTTCTCTCCCCTCATCATTTCCCGGGACTTTTTATCTTGCCAGCCTTACGTAAAATCTTCCCCCGCCCACACACATAAAAAAAAACGAGGCAGCCCCTTCCCCCGGGTGTCCATTGGCTCGAGCTGCGCTCCCAGAAGGGGGGCTTTTTCTAGCCGGCCGCTTCTGCTAAATTTTCCCCCACCTGAGCAAGGGAAAAATCAGGCCAGAGGATCAGGTTAGCTCACCAGCCATCTTCAGAAGATGCACTGGTCCTGAACTCTGTCCTTGAATCGACCTGTGGTGTCTTTTTTTGAGTTCAGTGGAGAGCAGCGCTTGGAAATCATGTCCTCTCCCAGGATAAAAACAGCCACAGCAAGCGGTGTTTTAAAGTACTGCTTTTCTGATTTGATATTTACAGAGGGATCTCAGGTGGCCCAGGGGATATCCGGGGAGGCTGACCTATCACCTCCAAAAAATGATGGCCTGTTTAATGTAAAAACCCAGATTTTTTGCTTTTGGGAACCTTTTCCCAGGAAGCTGAAAAGTCTCTGTCAGCTAATGAGATTTTTGGCTGTTGATCCCAGAGCCAGATTTTTTAAATTGTAAACTCCCCAGTGAATCGTGTTACAGGGGTTTATTTAAAGAGAAGGTGAACTGAGGCCCCGGGGCTGCAGTATGTTTGCCTTCCGATGAGTGTTTTTGGGGTCCTTGTTGTTGGTTTAAAAATTGACTTGGGCCCCCCTTTCTGGCTTTAATGCAATAAAACAATATTTTAAAAGCAACAATTGAGACTGGAAAAATTACAAAGAGGGGGGAAAAAATCACACCCAAAAACCAGTACTGGGGTGGTGGAAAGCAGGACAAGGCATGAAACTTTTTTAAAATGGGGGCCGTTATTCTTCACTGATGCTAAGTGAAACTAAACAGAAGATGTTATGAAAACCAAGCCAGCAATCAGCAAAAAAGGACATTATATTTTGCAAATCTTTGTTTTGTTTTTTTCTTTAATTCTGTAATAACAACACAGTTTATTTTTTTTCATTCTCTTTCCCAATCTCGATAAAAAACCCTACAAATAGAAGCGAAAATGGTGACTAAAAAAAAACTCAGAATAAAATACATTTGATTAATAACTCTCCCCAACGGTAGGGCTACATTCTGTGGTCTTTTAGAAGAAGGGAAATGTGCTGTTGGCCAAATTCTTTTCTGAATCAAAAGGTTCCTGTCATCCTTTGATGGATCATCTATATAATAAATTTGGTTATCGGGTTTGGGGATAAAAAAACAATGTAGAGCTGCGGTTTTTTTTGGGAACTCATTTATACAAGGCACATTGTTCTGCTGTTTAGATGTATGTGAAACCCACACTAATTGGGGGGCCAAGTAAAGATTTCTTCTTGTTTTAGTAATTTTTTTATCTTTGCCATTGTTCAGTGGAATTTTTAACTCTTTTCACACAGAAGAACAGTGATGTCTAAATTTGGGGGAAAATTTAATGTACTGTGATTTTTGTCCGCATGGTTAATCTTTTTTTTTCTAAAAAAAATATGATAACATACTCACTTTTCAATTCAGTCCTTTTCATTCCCCCGCCATACTTTTCTAGTGAGAAATGTATTTTTGTTGTCCTGCTGGTTTTTTGTTTAAAGCAAAGGTGTGGGTGTCTTGGGGAAATTTGCTTTTTCTTCTCCCAGCTGAAGTGTGTGTGAACCACCCCCTTTTGAATTCATTTCTTCAACTCACATTTGCTTGTGCTCAATTTGAGTTTCGACTGAGTTTTTTTTGACACAGTGATGGCTTTCATTTTTTTTTTCTAGAAGGGGGGGTTTAAGGTAATGCATGAGGCGTTAAATAAAACACTAAGTGTTAGATTTTTTTTTTTAAAAGCAAAATTTTCAACTTACTTTTACATGTAATCCTGCATGTTTAAATTGTCGTGAAAAAGACATGATATATACATTTCCAAAAGCTTAAATTTTAAAAAGGGGCGGGAAATTAAAACTTTTGTTTGGTTTATGATCTTATGGACGGATGATGACAAATTTGTAAAGGTTTTATTTGCAGCCAAAATATTTTATTAGTAAATTGTTCAGTAGTACTTTGTTAAATTTTGTTTACAAATAAATGTATATAAAGACATTTTTTTTTTTTTTCTTCAGAATCATATTCATTAAATGCAAAGTAAATATGAGTTTAATTTTATTGGTTTAATTTATTACTTTTATTAAATTTATTCCTTTTTAAATTTGTATCTCTTACCCAAAGTTGTTCTAGATTCTTTTTTTGCTCATTATTTCAAAATTTTGTTGAATCTGATCATGGATAAAGATTGGATTTGGAAAATAATGGATAGATTTTAAACCTTTTTAAAAAATTTTCTAGGTAAAAAAAATGAACACTTTTTATCAAACGCCCACCCTTTTTGGTTTTTCTGATTAGGCTTTACCCAGTATAGTGCAATGGGAACATTTATTTGTTTTTAGGGAGGGGTTCTTCACTAATATTTATTTGAGTCTTTCCTTTTGGTATTTTCAGACAAAAACCCGTTATGTGGGGTTGCTTGTTCTTTCTTTTTATTAGACAAGGTTTTCTTTGTAGTCGAAGATGTTTTAAAAACAATATATTGAAAAAAGAATATGGCTGCATCCTCTTGATGGCCTGGTTTCTCAATGGATAAATTCCTGCCTTTCACCATTTCTACCACTTTGATCTCAAGGTTGGGCAGGCTGCCCCAGAGCAGAAAATATTTTATTATGCAGTGATTTTTTTTTGTTTATAGTGTCAGCACAGTTCTGAAAAGAAAAGCTTTGAAGCGGGTCAGTTCAATTTTCCGTTGGCCTGCAAGGTGACTTCGTTGGAATACATAAAAGAGTACAAGAAAATAAAAAAAAGACAGAAAGAAATTTTTTGGAGTTTTAAAAGAAAGTATTTTTGGTGACATACAAAGGTTGAATTGTAAGCTTATATTTCATTTAAAAAATTACCCTTCCTGAAATTTTATAACTCTGTGGACCAAGCGTTTTCAATTTTTGTATTTGGCCCAGTTTTCAAAACAGTTTTATGCCCCCCCTAACTTTTTTTTGAAATGAATGCATATTTTATTATACCTTTTTTATAATTTATCTAACTCTATTCATTGTTCAGTATCAGAATGTAGTTTAAGAATTTGTTTGGTTTTCAAAGATTTTTTTTTTCTATTTTTGATTTTGTTTTTTTTTTTAATTTTTCCCCCCTTTTGTTGGGAACCACTGCTGTGGACTTTTCCCTAACTGGTCTAACCACCTTTTAAAACGTGCATTTTTTGCGGGGCTTTTGTAGAACTTGTTTGCATAATTATTAACACTTCGGGGATCCATTCTTCTGGGTTTTTTTGTAAGCTGTGTCTACCCTTTTCTTTTCATAGGTGCTGTTCTTTTTATTTTCAAAGTCCCAGCATTGAATACCATATATTGTCTTCAACCAAACCTGAACGGCCAAAAAGACAGTAAAGAACTGAACTAATTGTCCATAATTCGGCACCCCCGCACAAAGAAAGTGACCCAAAATTGGGCAAAATCATCCTTCCCCACTCTTTTTTTCTTTTCTTGAATGGATGACATCAGCGAAACTGTTTATTCTCTTGAGCAAGGTAAGTGTCGGGGTTATACAACACCAACTGAAATAAGTGAATGGCTAAACCTCATATACAAATGGCTATTTGGGCAATAGGAAGATTGGAATAAATAAATGGAATGGTTGGATACTATTTATCATTATCAAACTGGCAGATTTGGGAAAAGTGAAAACAAAAACGCTCCTTTTTGTTTTTCCTGAATTCTGTGAGTTGTCGGGACTTTTGGGTTTTCTTTAAAGTGCTTTAAATTCTTAAAGGGGAGTTTGATGTAATTTGTGATGAGTATAATGAAATTTTTTGGCCCACCCTGCCCCCAAAAGGTTTGGTGCTGCTCATAGGAACACATGTTCGGATAAACTCTGCCTTTAGGAAAAAAATTTCCCCACAGATTGGGGCAACAACCCCCTAATGGGTCTTTTGATTTTATTTTCTGCCTAAAAATAATATGTGTCTAAAATTTTTGAATTAAAAAGTTTAAACCATTCAGTCCATTTTCGTGCTGATTTTTCGCTGAATCCCAGATTGGTCAAATGAATACTGGCCCCCTTAATGTTAAGTTTTCCCTCAGTGCCTTCTCAAGTGGGGGGTGCGGGTCATCAAGCCTCTGGTTAGTCTGGGGCCTGTCAGCCATGTGATGGTAGCAGTTATGCAAATGGAAGATCACATGGTGTTGGGTTTTCAACCCGCGTTTAATTCTAACTAGAAAGTATGACATGGCAAAACGGACAAAAAATGATATCTTCCTTTAAACTAAATTGAACAATTGAAATATGATGTATAAATGTAAAGGTGAAAAGTAAAAGTTAACAGTGACAGATTCATAAGTCGTCAAGGGGGGAGCATGCCGGAAAAAGTCCCGCACCCTACACAATGAAAAAACCCGGAACCGGGTTTGCAACCCCCAGACAGACACCGGTCCAGCCCCACCCTCCAAAAATGCCCCTCACCTGTGCACCCAGGTGTTACGGGAACCATTGGCCTGGCCCAACGCGGGTCCCAACAATGGGGATCTTATGAGGGGATCATTTTTTGGGGAAACGTCCACGGGATAGTGCAGAAATCATCCTTCACAATCAGGTAAGGGCCTCTTTGGGGACTCCATGAAAACCCTCATTAAAAGTCAAAAACTGCCCAAGGTTTTTTGGAGAGACCGTGCCAAAGGGTATTTCATCCGCCCGGGATGGCCATGTCTCCCAACCATATACAAGACTAAAAGCACCAGGACCTGAAGGGAACTTCCTTCTTTTGCTCTGATATCGGGGGCCCCCTTTCCCAGACCTCATGAATTCCCAATCCGTCTCGCTTTATGGAAAAAGTCACCAGAACATGAATGTCACTAAACGGAAACCTCTCGACAAGGTTGACACTCTCCCAAACAGACACCTGGGGCGCCCAAGAGGTCATTAGGCCGGGATTTTGGGATCAGGACATTTGCAAAGCCCTCAGACTCCTTGTTAGTCTTTTGAGGCCCGATCACAGCCCCCATTGACTCACGAAGTCCAGCTTTCAGAAAAGTCAAGATCCGGAATCTTTCTTCACCAACAGATGCACCACAGCCACGGGACCCCCGACCCCCCAACACCCAGTCTATACTAGCATTTAACAGAGGGGGCAAGAACACCTCCTGATGAACCCCGAATCAACTGGGAAAAAAGGGGTCCTGTTCCACTTTCCCGCGCCCAGTACCAGTGTACAGGCCAGCCAATATCCAGCAACCGGGGGATCCTAAACCCGCAGGATGCCCCCGTGTCGTTGAACTGGTTGAATTTTTCAAAATCGAAAAGGCTGCAAAGCTGCCGAATTACGAGAACCCTTTAGGATGCAGTCGATGGTAGACTTCTTGGCATAAAACCAGACTTTTCCCAATCACGGTTACCTAGAAAAAAGGGTGATCCAACCTATTGAGGCGATAAAGAAAGGAACTTACCCGGCCCCCAGGCAGTGTTACCCCCTGTACCCCAACCCAGCGCCCCCTTCCCCTTTCCCAGATAAAACAACAAGTCCTGTTTTCCAGTCAGTTGGTATGATAAATTTTTCCCCATCAAAATTAGTAGAAAACACAATATTACCATCATTATTTTTCCCAACTGTGGCCCCTGGTATCTATCAGTCCTCTTAGTTAAATAAATGGTAATGAACCCGGGCGTAATAAAAGAAAGCCACCCCCAGGGGGGCAGCCCAATCCAATATTTTACTCTTAGGGTTCAATCCACAAAAGGCCATTCTTTGGAGGGTTGAAAACAAGCACAGAACATATTAACACCTCACAGGTATCTTCTGGAGCTGTGGGGCGTGTTGCCTCCAGTCTTCTTCTTTTTCCCTTGACTGCTCCTTCCCGGGTTACAGGATATCTTTTCCATCTCTTCTTGTCATTACATCTTGTTCTGTTACCCCCACCACCTGCATGTCCTCTCTCACACATCCAAAAATTTTTCTTCCTTCCTTTTTTTGCTCTTGCCTAATCTTTAACATCCTTTTCCCAAAATTTCCCAGCATCTCTCCTCTGTCTTGTCCAAACCAACGAACCTCACCCTCTCTGACTTTTCTCCCCAAATGCCCCCCAATCAACTGTAAAATGATGGGCCATTTGCATAAATGTCATCTGTAGTGAATTTCCTGCTATGAAACAAGGGGGAAAAGATGTCAAATATCACAACAAGTTCTCCTTAAACATTAAGTAATTAAACAAAAAAGAAAGGGGGTTTGAGTTGCCAAGGGAGTTTCTTTTTTTCCCCCCTGTAACTGTAATTATATGGTCTTATGAGAAAGTGTCAGTTTGAATTTATAACTCACAATCCCAAAATTGTTTTTATATAAAAATTTTTTTTGTATATTGATTGAAATAAGACCCATTTCCTCCTTTTATTTATTTACAATCTCAACGGAAATTTTGCTTTTTTTAAACATAATTTCTATGAAATTAGGGAAAAAAACATGGAGGTCTGAAAATTGTACTGTATCCATTTATCTTAAATTTGGGCGTTAATAATAATAAAAAACCTGAGGGTAGATGGTATTACATAATATCAAAACCACCAAATTATTAATGGGGACAATCAAGAGTTATATGTTCAAATTGACTTTTGAATAATCAATGAAATGTCATGCCGCCTTTTATACCTCAGTTTGATTTTTAATGCCCCTTAAAACCCTTAATAAACCTGCCTTCCTGCAACATCTGGAAAAGGAATATCCTAATAGTCCCTATGGAGAAATTATCCTCCTTTCATGCGAAATTTTCCCCCAATTAATTTAGCAAAAAATTTTAAATAAAAACTAAAAAAATTGATGTTTGAAATAAAATTTTTAAATTTTTTCCCAGGTGTTTTTTTCTAAGGTCATGGGTGAAGCTCAAAGCCCTGAATTTTTTAAAAACCCCACCCCATTTTTAAACTTTTTTTAATCCTTATTCAGGTTGTTTAACACAAAGTAAAATTTAATAAGATGTAAACCTATAATAAAAAAAATAACTAAGGCATCATTTTCATTTTTTAAAAGAAGTTTCGGGACCAAACCATCCCTCCTAACCAACCCTATATCCCAAAATACCCAGGTCACGGGGTCTGCGGGGCCAATCCCCGCAAACACAGGGAGCAAGGCAGGAAACAAACGCAGCCCCGTATGGGAAAAAAAATGGTAATAAAAAAACAAAAAATCAGCAACAAAGGAGAAAAAAAATCTTATCTGTACGCTGTGGTTCTGAACTGGTGATGTCTTTGTCTACTTTAAGAGTTATGCCAAGGGGAAAAAGGGGCATTTAGAAAAAATAGAAAAAGGGGGATGTGAAGTAATTTTATTTAAGTGTAAAAGAATGAACAACCATCAGCAATTTAACAAGGTTGTTTGTCTTAAAGAGAAAATCAAAGTTTTTTTGGGATTGATTCAAATAATGGACCAACTGAGTCTCGAGTATTGAGAGGCACATTATTCCCGAAACTAGAAGTCCTGTCGGTTAAAGCTCCTTTTTTTTATTTAGCTGTATGCAATGCTTGGAATTTTAAGAAGTCGGGTTTGTATTCGATTATGCTCTACTAAATTTGTAAAGGGGGTGCGCAGACAATTTAAAATGTTTTGTAAAAAGGGAAGTTTTTAGAAGTCCTCTTCAAATGTGTTAAGGCAAATCAGAGCTTAAGACTTTACCTGAAATGGGCATTTGGTAATTTTCATGGGCTGCATGTTTTTTATTGTCCACCTGTGTTGTGAGCTAAATTTTTATTAACTGCACAGAAATCCATAATCCTCTGCAGATCCATTATTTTCTCTACCCTTTTTTACATTGCACTCTAAAGGTGCAAAGGGTTTAGAGTGATGCCATTGGGATTATTTTTGATTTTATTATTCAGCTAGGTACCTATTATATTTTAAAATGTCTAAATTGTCCCTCCCCGTTTTTGGAATCTAAATATCCCAAAGTCATAACAAAGAACCCTTCCCAAATTTAAAGTTTTCTACAAAAACCCCCCAACTCACAAAAAGAATTTATAAAATTTTTTTTAAGAGTATACAGGGCCAAAAAAAGGGCTTTTCAATAAAGAAAAATAAATGCTTATAAACCCCCATTGAGCATTGGGATGCACATTCTTAGTTTAATCAGACAAGACAACAGTACCTCTGGGAACCCCCTTTCCCCCATCTACCGTATGCCAGTCTCTGGTGGGGCACTTGTACTCCCCACCAGTTACTTTCCCCAAAGGGCCCAAATTTTGGGAATGCATCTACCTGTTTTGGGGGAAAAGAGCAACCATCAGTAGAAAAAAACCAGAAGAATTTTAATTACTTCACAAAAGGGACTGTGTAAAACACCCCCGATGGAAAATTGGGACTTAAACCAGGACTTGACATTAGTTCCACAGAGTCCTAACCTTGCCTTTTTTTATGAAAATCACCCCCTTCTATTGAATAAGCCCAATTTCAAGATCTGTTCTTTTTCAAATTTTAAACCGCTACAGCAACAGCTGAAGGAAACCCCGGGCCTAACATATTAATGC
Source organism: Polypterus senegalus (assembly GCF_016835505.1). Lineage (NCBI taxonomy): Eukaryota > Metazoa > Chordata > Cladistia > Polypteriformes > Polypteridae > Polypterus > Polypterus senegalus. Next base: position 16,392 of record NW_024378755.1, read on the forward strand.
AGAATAGGCGAGCGAAACAAGGTAACAACTAGAATAAAAATTAAACAGAGAATTTCCAAGATGAGTTACTCAGTATTGTATTCTATTAAAATTAGCACTGTATGTTCAGACTATCATTTTTAATGAGTTTAATGGCGTAGGACAATACATTTATGAAATCTGGCAGCTCAGCACTGTATAGTTCAGTACTGCTTTCTTGGGGCAGAATGTCAAAGAGCCCTTTTTGGGAGGGAATATGGTCTCTGATCATGTTATTCCTTTTTTGGCATGTTTGCTGTTTGTATCCCCATGGGATGGAGATGTCCCAGTGGTTCTTTTCAGATGCTGCCCATTCTCTGTTTGGGAAAACTGGTCTGGGGAGTATAGACGAAAAGCGGCAGTCAATTTCCTTGTGCCACTGTAGAAAAAAGGGATGGTTGGGGGGCAAAGGGCTTCTCATGTGCCACAGGAAATGCAGTGCTTTTGTCCTATCTTGACTGGGGGGAGGGTGTTTAGTCCAGGAGAGATCATTTGTTATTTCACTCTCAGGAACTTTGTGCTCCTGACTTGCTTCACAGTGGGGCTGTTGATAAAGGAAAGGGGGTGGGAAAAATCTTCCTGAAATCGAATGATGTTTTTTTTTGTCAGGTTCAGGGTCAGGTTTGTTTTCACCAGCCCACAAGTTGTTTGACCTTCTCCCTGAAGCTATTTTTTATCAACACTTATGAGGTCTGTCACGATGTTTGTTCGGGAAAATAAAGTGGTTCACGTACCTGGCACAACTGTTGTTGTGTTTAATTTTTTTTTCAACCCCAACTTTTTCCATCAATATCCAAAGGAAGGGGTTCCCCGGCCCGGAGGAACGCCCAAAAAGGTGCTGAGGTTTTTTTATTGAATGCTGAACTGAATTCAAAGAATTATTCAAAGTTATTGTCTTTTTTTACCTGCTTTTTTATTACTCTTTTAATTTAATATTTTTTTTGTATCAGTATACTGCTGGGATTATGTAAATTTTCCCCTTGGGGATTAATAAAGTATTATCTATCTATCTATCTATCTATCTATCATCTATCTATCTATCTATCTTCTATCTATCTATCTATCTATCTATCTACATTTCTATCTATCTTTTTCTATCTATCTATCTATCTATCTATTTTCTATCTATCTATTATCTATCTATCTATCTATCTATCTATCATCTATCTATTATCTTTTCTAAACCCCTTCGGGTGCCCCGGCTCAAGTGAAGTGTAGTGACTATGGCTTGATGGAACAATCGGATGTTAAAGAACCTATAATGGATCCAATATGATGAAAGTCGGGATTTAAAATGGGCCTTGACGGGTTTTTCTCAAAGCATTTTGGGATCTTTTTTTGCAACAGTTGCTTTGTGACAATTTTCCCAGATCTTGAAAATTTTGTTTCTAATTTGTTATCTGTCTTTATCTGTGGGATCTGAAGCAAAACAAAAACCGGGGAGTGTCAGTGCAACAGAATTGTTTGTCACACTTTGGCTGTGTTTTTCCCCCCCATAACCCCAAAAAAAAAAAAACTTGTCCTGATCAGATGGTGGAAGTTGTGCTGTCACCTAACAACTCATAATTGAACAAAATAATCCACAAATTGGGAAAATCCATCCATTATATCCACCCATTTATAAATGAGGGAGTGAGATGAAATATCTAGACTACAGTTTAGGTTTGGGCCTCACCTCCGCTGTAAATATGAACTAGTGTCTTATACCGGCGCCCCGCATCCTAAACTTCATTTCTTCTTGGAAGTAGGGGGGGGAAATATGAAAAAAAGCAAATATCTCAACCTGTTATTTGTTACAAATTAAGTAAAAGCACAGCCTACTCTGGGCATCAATTGAAGATGCGGGGGGAACTGGGTATAGCCATACCTTCTCCCAAATTAATCCTGCTTTATATTTTAAATTGTAGGGGGAATAAGGGAAAAATCCCACTATCTGAACCATGACTATTGTTTTTGAGATTTCCCCGACTCTCTAACCTTGAAGAAAAACAATGTGTTTTTGTTAACCTTGCCTTTTTTTCATTTAATTATTTTTCAATATTATCTAAAGTGTTTTTCCCTCCAAGCAAGTTTTTTCCTTTGGGGAAATGTTTCCCAGTTCTTTTTAAAAATTTTAAAAATACTTTTTAAAAGCTTTCCAATACCTGTGAAGTCATACAAAACAGGGGTTAATTAAAAAAGAATTTCTGTGGTTTCACAAGGGCAGCAAACTATAAAGGGAATAATGGGGGTAATGGTGCTAGAAGCACATGGTTCCCGGAAATTTGAGCAGCGTGCCACTTAAATGAGGCTTGTCAACAAGGGTTTCAGAACTGGCACAAAAGCTCTTATTACAACCATGGGGATTAAAATAGTGGGATTTTTGGGAAAACTTCCCGCTGGGCTTTGCATTCCCCCGGGGGAGGAAATAGAAAAAAAATTTGAAACAGGCTTCAATCTTTAGGGAAAGATGATAATGTCTGAGTGAGAAAAAAGTTTTATTGAAATCTTCGGCAAAATTTTTTTAACCCCAAAACAATCAGTGAAGGCCCGAATAATACCCCATGTCTGGGAACTTGTTTTTTTTATTTACTTTAAGATCTTAACCACTTTCCTCTCTTCCAAAGCTGGGTCAATGTTACACTTTTTCTCCAAAACCTTTAAATTTGATGGGAAAGCAACTAAAGGGGTCACAGTTAAATTTCAAAATGCTCAAGGTTTTGAGGGGGAGTCCTTAAAAACCAACCTTCATAGTTTACACCTAAATATTTGGCTAAAAGTGTAACAGAGCATTAAACCTGGTTAAGGGCACTGCCTGCAATGTGGGCTGGGCCTGAGACTTTGGTGCTTGGGCTTGTCTGACTGCCTGCCTACTTCACACCCGATTTAGCTACTCCTGCATTAAAGAAATCGTCAGATGAAATTTGGATCTGGGGTTTTGGGTTACAGGGAAAATTAGCAGATTCTTATTTTTTAAACCCAAATAAATGTTGATGCATTGTCAAGGAGAATGCTGCTTTACAAACCTGCTTAAAATAAACGTTCACTCACTAATGAGGCAAAAAAACAGATCTGTGCAAAACATCTATTTATTAAAAAAGTAAAACAAAAAATGCCAAATAAAAGTATATCAGTACCAAAAATCAGATTGTCCTGAGGAGAGCCGAACACAGAGGCACTTTTTGGGGGGGGTGCCATTCCGAAAACTTTTCAATGTCTGCCCGCCTTTTAAATGCAGTGCCTATATCTTTTCAGGGTGGTCGTGGTTTTTCCCACCCCCGGATCCATGTACAGGTTCAAATTTTAAACCCTTGCCTATTGAATTGTCACATTACTTCCCTGTCTGCGAATTTTCCCCCAGGTATACTGGTTTTTTTTCCCCCCCCCCAAAAATATGTGAGGTGAGGCTAATTCAAAAAGCCCTGTGGGTGAAAACACTCAGTAGACTGATCCCTGTTTAACATCCCTAATTGCCCTTTTGGGGGTATAACAAACTGTGACCCCCAAATCATGTAAACGAAGGGAAAAAACCAGTCTGAAAAGTTCTCTTCATTTTAAACATCAAAAGGGATTAACTCTGTAAAAGGGAACTGTTTTGATCCCGGGTTCATCTACCCGGACAGGCTTGGGTCCCAAATCCTGCCTGAATTAAACAAGTTTGAAATGGGGAAACGTTTTTGCAGCAGAGGCTTTTTAATGATTACATGTTAATGTTTTTTCTGTTTTGTTATAATGAAAAATTTGTGAATAAGAACTTGGGGCTGAAACCATTCCTTTTAATCCTTATATACCAGGACATAAGTTTAAAACCATAGGTGTATTTCATTGGTGTAGACCAATCTATCACCAATGGATTAAAAGCCAAATTTGACTGCTGGGTGGGTTCACCCTGGGGGTTAGTTTTCCTTGTGCCCTTGTTCGGGGATTGTCCCCGGCAGCCCCCGTGACCCTGTGTTGGATTCATGGGTTGGGAAAAATGGATGGATGGATATTTTGATCACAGCAGTATGGCAAATGGGAAAGATCTTCAGGGAAAACAAATGAAAATCCTTCTTTTTTTAAAAATATAGCTACCCCCCATTCTTCTCTGGCATCAAATTTTTCCCCTGATTAACTTGGGTCATTTGTATTAATTTTTTTTTTTGTTGGTGAATTTTTGTCTTGTGCCTTCAGTCCCTTTTTAGTTTAAGTCTTTTATTTTCAAATTCAAAAATTTTATTCCCCGTATAGCTGCATTAGAATAAAAGGTAACACTTTTTTGGGTGTGTTCGTTTTTTGAATTTCAAGCATGATGGCTGTACCTTACATACCCCTTACCTGTCTTTTGCTTCTGTTTAATTTTTCTGAAACATATCTATTTTTATCAGGTTTCCCTTTTTTCCCTTTTCCTACTGATTTATGAAACCATCATCAGAAAAATATTCAGCAATATTTTCACCAGCCAAAGTAGGGTTAAACTGGGTGATTAGCAGTAGATGAAGATCCACTTGATCTGGGTTTTATTGAACATGCAGAGACGACAAATTTTCTCAACATTTTTCATCCTAACTTGCCAAAAAGTTATCTTCCAAAAGTTTAGTGGAATACCTTTCCCCAAACCCCCTCATAAAATTAAGAACAATGGTGGCTGGGGGCGCCCAGCACTAGGTGAAAGGTAGGAAGCAAGGACCAGGGCCCAGTTTATTTTGGCCCCCTCATCTCACACCCTCACTTAGATTCATGGGGCCAGCTTTGAATTCCTTAACCCCCAAGCATCTGGTGAAGCAGAAAGAATATGATGATCCACAAACAGGACAATATAAAACTGGAAGGATTCAGCCCCAGGACACGGGATATGTAAAGAGGCAGCATTGACCACTCTATACATGATCCCCTGTTCAAAACACTCCCCTTCATTTTTCCCAAGTTGTGGGCCCCCAAAATCTTTAAGACTTTGTGGCATTCTCTTTTGCCCCCATTTGTAGAGCAAGGGTTAAGACCAATTTTTTAAGACATGATAACCATTGCTCATTTTTGTCTTTTAACTTTAGTATGTCTTTTAGTTCTTTTGTATTTAATTTTAAATTTAATTGGAAGAAAAAAACTTGCTTTGGGAGATAGGTGTTTAAAAAGGGAATGTTTTTTAAATGTAGCTCAAGGAGTTTCCTTCTAATCATTTTAATGTATGTATTATGTCTTGGTACATGGTCCAAAATCAGCTCTGTAGAGTAGGGATGGGGGCCCCTCTTTAACTCAAGCATAAACTGTATTTGGGCACCAGAACCCAACCCAAAGGGGGAATTGAATACTAAAGAATAATATTTTTTCATCAACCAGTAAAATTTTGGTGCAATGACTTTAAACGGGTAATCTGCTTCCCTTGTTTAGGGTCTTATTTGGTGTCGGGGCTGAAAAGTGAAATTTTTGCATGCGCTTTTTTAATTTGGGGGTCAAGTTTTCTGTTTTGTCTGTACTTTACTTTGCAAATTTGAATAGGGGGCAGACTGTCTCCTGGTGCTATATTGTTCTTCACCCTACAATGGCTTTAGCAGAGGGGGTTACAAAAATTTCCTTTTGGGGGGGGAGTGATTGATTGTGTCAGACAACTTCATTTAAAGTGTTATTTTTATGAGCATTAATGCTTCCTTTTCTTTGATCAGCTCTCCCCTTTAAATTTTTTATCAGCTCTGAAGGTTTTTTAGTATAAAAGTCTCAGTGGTGTTAAAAAACACCAGGCTGCTAGATTCCTTGTTTACACACCACCTTGTTCCGGGAAAAGGCCCTACCTTGTTTGTGAGCCCCATTTCTTAATCTTGAGAGGTCCTCAGCCACAGGATGTTCCCCCGTCTCCGGAAAAAAAGGGGACAAAGAAAATCATCAATAAATCCAAGGGGTTTATGAACATCCAGCACAACAAATGCATTAACCAAAAAAAAACCAAAAAGCCAACTTTGTTTCTTTGGAGAATTTGGGTGACATAGTTTTAAGATGGTAAATCAATTTACCTTTTAAAATTAGACTCCAAACTTTTTAATATAAAAAAAGGAAAATTTCCCAACTCAGTCAGTTTTCAAAAAAAGGGTTGGTGATGCTTTTTAAAATTCCCAATAAAGCCTCAGGGGTTAAAAAAAACATTAAAAACGGCTTTTAAAACCCAGTTAACTTTTTCCCCTATGAAAGTAGAAGAAGTTTTTGGTGCTTATGTAAAAGTGTTGGTATAATGCTGTTTTCCATTCCCCCTATTGAGTCTGATTTTTCCCTGAAAAGACTAACCAGCACCCGTGTAAGGATCAATGCAATGCAATGCATTTCAGGGCTCAGTTAAAAGGGGGGGAACTTCCATTTAACTTTTTACATTTCAGTCTTTTTTGTTTCAAAACCATCACATCCGAAAAAACAGAGAATTTTGAAAGTGTTGATAAACCCAAACCATCTTTTGTCTGGAGTCTTTTTCAGACGGGTGTGAAACTGGAAACATCTGGATCTGTTCCCCAATTACTTGAAATCTCCAGAGCAAAACCCCCCAAAGAATTCTTTATTTGGCACCAAGGCTAAAGTCAACATCTGCTTCACCCCTAAGATTTTATTTTTTAATTCCTTTGGCTATGGGCTGAAAATTTAAAGTGAAAAAATAAATGCAATTGAAAACAAACACAAGGCATAATAAATAAGGGGTTGAGAGCAAATTTTCCTTTTAAGTAGATGAGGTTTTGCTAGGAATGAACAAAAAAAGGGCTGAGCTAGAAAAATAGAGTGAGGATCCTTGGAAAACAACTGTCAAAACTGAGCTGCAAAATTAGATCAGAAATGGGGCCTAAGTATTCTACACAAGTAGGTTTTTTCCCAATTTTCTTATTAAAATTGTATTCTTTCGGTAAAATTCTAAAAAAATAAAATGATTGTTTGTGTCTGTGAAAATATCTTCAAAGTATGCATTTTTTTTTAAATATATCTGATACTTTATATACAGTTTTGCCCTTTAAATGCGGGGGCCACATATAAAAAATTTTAATTTCTACATGGGTGACTGAAAAGTCTGTAATTTCAGTTCAATCACATCTGAAATTTTTTGATTTGAATTTTTTAAAAAAGAGGGGGAAATAAGGAAAAAAAAGTTTTTTTATTGGGGTATTTTTTTGACATATTTTTTTTTATTCTGAGGGGCATTGTGGTCGATGGGACAACAAACAAGTGTCAAACCCCGGGTGACAGAAAAGGGGGGTAAAAGGGAATTTTTCCAGATAAAAACGTAATTTTTTTGGGTAAGTCAAATTTGATTTATCATAAAAGAGATGGCCATTCTGTTAATTAGCATAGTGATAAGTGCTTCTGCCCCAGATCCTGTGGACTTTGCTTATTATCTTTTTTTGTACGGTAACTGATTTCTGAATTACCCTGTGAATGAGGTGGCTCGGGCACGGATAAAGGGCCCATGCAGGGGTTTTTGCCCAGCGACATCATGTCCTTTTGAAAATTCTTTTTTTTTATTTTTATTCAAGGAAATTTGGGAAAATGCCCGCCCATGAACATGTGTGTATATTTTTTAAAATTAATACATTCTGCTTTTATTTCTATCAAGAACAAATTCTGTCTGACAAGAAGAAAAAAAACCAACTTGCCTAAAATCTGATGGATAAGCATTTGGGAAAAAAGAACAAATGGTGACAGATCAAACAAAGCATCAAATTTGTACTTTTCGCATTATTTTTTTTCACTTTGCCAGTGGCAGTTTTGATGATTTTTTTTGCTTTCAGGATTCTTCCCCTCAATAACATGTTTATTTGTTATGGAACCCCCCTTTCGGGGAAACGAGAAAAAACCCTACCCCAATGTTCTGCACTTTGGGCCGCGGGGGATATCTGGGCCACTTCATGTTCTAGGCTTTGGGTTTTTTCAGCTACCAAAGGTCAGGTACTTTTTTCCCATGGGTCCCCTTTTACCCACGCAGCGCCATGTTTGGTAGGGGGAAGGGTTGATTTAATATAACTGGTGTTTCTCAGTGCAACTTCAAACCAGTGTGTCCCGCTCTTCCCTTTTTCCCCCAAAACAAATTTCAAAAAGGGTGTTGGCAGACAACACCTCTGAAGGGGTCAATCAGTGAACATCTTTCCCGCCACCTCACATAGATCCAATTCAAATGGAACAGAATTTTCTTCTTGAAATACAAAAAAAAATGAGCTTGAAATTCTGGGTCACAAATCTCATTCTTTCAACTATTACCTACGATGTGAGGGTATATACTTACACATTATACAGAACAGACCTTTTTTTTGCATTGTGCTGGTGGTAGCATAGCTTAAGGCATTCTACTAGGAACCCGTAAAATGACTGATTTTTTTTTCCCCCCCACAAAAAACTTTCTATAGTTTTGTCTATTTATATTGGTTTTTTTAAAAAGCAAAAGATGAAATCTTAATAGTGGCTAAAAAGCTTTTCCCTTGGTTTTTTCAACAACTCAACCAACAGCTCAATGGGGCCGGCTTCTGTTTTAATAAAATAACACAAGAATAAACCATGTCAGTGTGAAAAAATTGCCCAAACATTTCTTTAATGTAGGGAACTAAAACAACATTTATTTAAATTTCAGAACCAGCACAGTATGTGTTGTAGGAGAGAAAAAAAATAGAATGGAAAGGCCCGTTAAAGTTCACCATCCCCTGACAGCAGTGCCCCACTGCTTTTGTGGAAACTCAATTTTGGTTTTTACTTTTTTTTGAAATTTAAAGCCTCCTGTGCTTTGTAAGACAAAATCCTGCTCTGAATTAATAATGAAATCAGGCTAATTAATTTTCTAATTTATGTCCAGATGATGTACCTGTGGAAACATGGAGGTGTGCTCCACTGAAGACTGAGGAATGTTCCCCCCCACACTATCGACTCTTAATTCCCGGAAAAATTAACATTATTGAAAGTTATTGTCTGTTTTACCGATTTTATTACTCTTTTATTTTAAAATTGTTTTTTTTTTCATCAGTATGCTGTGCTGGATTATGTTTTCCTTTGGATCAATAAAGTATCTATCTATCATCTATCTATCTATCTATCTATCTATCTATCTATCTATCTATCTATCTATCTATCTATCTATCTATCTATCTATCTTTCATTCTTTCTTTGGAAAATGGGGGGAGTTTTAACCCGATTGTTTAAGAAAATTTTGGAAAAGTGAGAGGATCCTGAGGGGGGAAAAAAGTGTACGGTGCTGATTTTTAAAGAAAAAGGTAATGTGCGGACTGTAGTAATCAGGGAATAAAATTAAAACCCAAAGCATGAATTTTGGGGAAAAAAAAGTAGTTGAACTAGGTTGGGAAGTGGGGGATGATTGTAGTGGAGGGTTTTTCCATGCCAAAAAAGAGCACAACAGATGCAATGTTTCTCTGGGCTGTTGATGGAAAGTTTAGGGGGGCCAAGGGGTTGATTGCATTTTTTGGGGCCGGGAATAACTTTGACGGGGTGCCTCGGAGATTGTGGTATTTAAATGGAGAAAAGTATGAAAAAGTTGTACAGGATATCTAGTGGAAGGTGACAGTGGGGGGTCGGGTCGGTTATTGGATGCATTCAAGATGGGGGTGGATTACGTGGGGGTTTGGGCTCTAAACCCTTTCTTATTTGCAATGGTGATGGACGGTTAACAGGAAAAAATTAGACAGAGTCCCAGTGGACTAATTTGTGATGTCATTGTGATTTTAAAAGGGGTAGGGGCAAAAAGGAAAACCGGGAAGGTGGAAAGTTCGGAGGAGAGAAATGAAGATCAGTAGGAACAAGACAGAATAATGTGTAAATAGAATGGGGTCAGGGGAATGGTAAAGATGCAGGGGTTTGGCAAAGGGGGATAAATTTTAAATCGGGGATCAACAGTACAGAGGAATGGGGATTGGGGAAAGGTGCAGGCAGGGTGGAATGGGGGGAGAAAGGGTCGGGAAATTTTGCAGACATAAAAGGGTCTGCAGGATGGGGGAGACCAGTTTTATAGGGGTTTGGGGGACATGGCACTGACAGAAAGCAGGAGACAGAGCAGGGGGTAAAAGTCTAAATTTTCATTGGGTGGGACGAGGAGGAAGAATTAGAAATGAGTACATTAAGGGTCAGCCGGTTGGACATTTTGGAGTCAGAGGCGGTTTGTTTTGGGTTTGGGACATATGGAGGAGATGCTGAGTATATTGGGAGATGGATGCTAAGGATAGAGCTCCCAGGAAGAGGAAAAAGAGGAAGGCATAAGAAAAAGGATGGATGTGGTGAGAGAGGAACCATAAGGTGAGATAAGAGAGAGGAAAAAAGATATTTAAGAAGATGACCCTCTGTAAACTAATGGAACAGGAAAAAAAAAAATCAAAAAATTTGTACTTTTTAAATTGGGAAAGGAGTTTTTGTAAAATTTATATGAACCCAGATGCAGTGGTTCAAACTTTTTTAAAAGTTTTTTACTTAAAACCCTTTGGATAGTCCAAATTATTTCAGACTTCACATAGAATAGCTTTAAAAAATCAAACAAAAAAGGAGTCAGAGCTTTAGGGAAATTTAAATTTAAAATTTAAAAAGGAATCAAAAGAAAATATATTACCTATTCTTTTTTTCAGGATCTAATTAATTTTTTATTAAAAGGGGCCCAAAAAAAAAACCAATTCGGTACTTTTATGGTAGCCAAAAAATTTTTAAAAATGATCCCAAAACAACTCCTCTCCTGACCTATATGCAACATACAAGAAAACAGTGGAAAAAGCAAGTTATAAATTCAAAGTATAAAGATTGAAAATTACAGCCCCTGATAGGGTTTTTGTTGAGGTCTGAGACTTTATGTCCCGTAATGGATTCTGAAAAAGTCAAGGTTGTCACCTTGTTTTCTTCAATATTTTTATGTCACCTTAAAATAACTAAATTTAAAAAGTAAATTATATTGATTGTTTATTAATTCAATTTTTAACCTTTTAGAATCACTGAACCCGGATATTTTGGAAACCACTAGGGCATGACCCCTTTGTCTTTCACTTTTTTTAAGTATTTATTAACATATTTTTTTTACAGGTATGAAAATAGGGGAATAGGGGGACCCCGAGCCCAAACAAGACACAACTCAGTCCCCGTTCATGATAAAATAAAATCTTTAATAGTGCCCCCAAAAATAATAAATGAGTCAGATCTCAATAAAGCACCTCTCTCTGTTTGTATCTCCTCATCATCCAGCTTCCTCGTGACTCATTATCACTGTATGGTAGATGCCTTTTTATGCTGGAGTGGGGGCACTTCTGGTCTCATGGCATTTTTCCAAGCTTTCATTCAAACAGAAACCCCCAAAATGGGAAGGCCCGTTCTTCCGAAATCTCTGCAGGACCCCACAGGGTCACCATACCATATAAATTCTCAGGCATCCCTACAGGTGTCTAGACGGGGCTACAGTTGAGGAGGAATCCCATCTGTCATGGGGGGGGACAAATTGTTAAAAACCATTTGCCCCTCATACATCCATCATCACCAGTTCAGCACTCTCTATCTTTATATATATATATATATATATATATATATATATATATATATATATATATATATATAAAAAGTTAAACCGTTATTAAATAAAATGAGAATGGTTTGCATGACATCAATGTAACCTCACCCAAGGAGGTGTATTGGTTGCGTGTGAACAATGATGCCCTTTACTGGATCCCAAAGACACTATTGAGGGGAGTATTACTGTGTAATCACATGGGCCCCGCCCTTTGACCGGAAAGTGTGGGGCATTAAATTTTTTTTGTTGAAAAAACTTTTTATATGGAAAAACATTTTTTAAAACAAAAATGATTAATTTGATTTTTATAAATTTTTTCCAGGCCAACAAAAGATTCATTATTCTAAAACTCCTTATTTTGGTATTCCCCAAGCTGGGTGGCCCCCTGACCGGCGGGGCCGGGGGGGCGTGAGGAGGGCTTGTCCTCCAGACCCAGGGCCGCCTGGTTCGGGGGCCCGGTCGAGGGGCAGGGAACCCCCACCCGGGGGGCCCCGTGGTCCCCGCCAGGGGGCCCCCCGGCTTTTACCCCGCCGGTCCCGGCTGGGGCGGACCCCGGGGGGGCGCTGGAGGACCAGAGGGGGGTGCCCCCCCAGCCCCGAGTGGGGCCGTCCGGTTATCATGGGACAGGGTTTGGGAAGCCCAGCCTGGGGACCGGCCACTGCCAGCGCCCAGGGCCAAATTTTTCCCGGGGCATTTCCCGCCACACAGGGGTGGCCCCCCTTTAAATGCGAAGCAGCGGGAGCCTACCCAGCCCCCAAAAAACGCCTCCCCCCAGTCAGGGGTGGGTGGGGGCAAAAAGATGAACGGGAGGGGGGTAGGCCAGGAAGGCACGGACTGTGGGCCCTGGATTTTGGGGGAAATGGCAAAGGCACTGGGGTTTGTAAATTGCACTGGATTTTTTATAAAATAGTGTAAATAAACAGTGTGTGGGTTAAAATATGTTGCCCCTCTTTTTCCGGGCCAGCGTTCACACTGGATTTAACCTGTATATAATACATATAAAGTAGTGGGCCGTGGGGGGCACAAGACCAAAATAAAAAAAAATCCCAAAAAAAAACATGGGTTTTTTAATAAAAATAAAACGAAGAAAATAAAATGTAGGCTGAGAATAATAAAAAAATAAAAGTGAATAGTGATAGCCCTTTAGCATTTTACAGTTTATTCTTTCCCCCTCCTATGGGTACCAAAACCCCTGCCCCCAAAACACCACCAATTGTCTTCATCCCACCTCTCACCTTTTTTGCTAGCCTGTAAGTCTTTTGCACCCCTAAACCTCCCACCCCCTGCTTACTGGGCCTTTCCGTAGTTTTTTAAGGCCCAGCATCGGGTCATCATCAAAGGGAAAAAAATTAGAAAAACAAAAACAAAAAGGGAATATATAGCAAATAAAGGGGGGAATAGGTATGGGTGGGGGGTTAATAGGGGGGGGTTTGGGGGGTGTTGACATAAAGTTTTATTTATTATGTGGATATTGTTTTTTTCACACCTGCATTTGATGGGTTCATGTCCAAATGTCTGTTAATTGAGTTTTATTATAACATTATATACCCCGATTCAGCCAGCTCTCTCATTTGGTTTTAACGATTTCCCATTTAAATGTATTTCGTTGAATCCTATTGCATAAATCAGAAAGTGGGTCCTTCCTTCGACTGCATTGCAATGTTCCTGTATATGTTGTGAGTTTTTTTTTGCCCTATGTATACAGCTGAGCATGAACCACAAGGTGGAAAAACCATTTCTGTGTCTCTGCCCAATTTCTTTTTTTAGAAAAAAAGGACACCATCTTTGGAGTTTTGCAGGTATTTATAGACTTGTTCATTATTTTGATGCCTGATCGAAAGGATGGGCACCCTTTTGATATCCTGTGTGCAAAAGGGGTGTGTATCAGGGGGTATGGGGCAGGTTAGGTTGATTGTTTGCTGGTCTCTAGATAGTCTTTCATTCTTTTACCCCCTTGCCATTACAATGGGGGGTGAACTCTTTTTCATAGTGTCTTAACACACCCCTTTTGAAAGATGGATGTTCTAGCAAAGTCTAATATTTAGTCTGTAACATTCTTGATAAACACCTTAATCAGGGGCGTTGTCAGTTGTCATTTTTTTGGGACACTTTATTTCTTGTGTTTGTCAGCAATTTTTTTTTTTTGTATTTTTGTTCCCAAGGGGCCAGGGAAATTAATGTCAGATCGCTTTAGTTGAGCTTCAAACCTCTGGGGGAATTTTGTTCCTTTGGGGGAAAGCTGTCTTTGGAAGGGATACTCTAGATTTGGGGTTTTAGATGCATTTCCCCGTGAGTTAATTCCATTTTTTTTAAGTGTATCCTGCTTAGTTTTTGGCTTTTTTTTGTGTGGCCTGGATGGTCAGCCAATTTCACTGTAACCATCGTCCCCATGTCAAAAACCTGGAATTTCCTCATTTTTTCAGATTTGTAAGTGGTTATTTTTGGGTTTTTTTGGTAATAGTTCATATAGAATATGTCTTGTGAATTTTGAATGATGATCACCATCTTTGGGTGTTTTTTAGTGGTTTAAATGGGAGGCCTCTTGGGTTGCATCTTGTTCACCCAACTGTGGAAAGAAAAATCTTTCCTAGGGAGCTTCTCAGATAGAAAATTTTCCCCTCGCCTCAGGGAGGGCTTCTTGTACAAAGGTCATGAACAGATGTGAAGGTTTGTGATCGGTTAATATTTATCTGAAAATACAAAGGGAAAATAAATCCGATGTTAAAATGATTTTTTTTTCCCTAACTTTCAACTACTATCAGGAGTATACAGTTTTGGTATGTAATGCAGCCCATTTTCATTCTCTGTGGTGTATTTCTGAAAACCCTTGAATGGAAAATGTGGATGCTGAAGACTTGATCAATGGGAATGAGGGTTAGGGGTCAGAAAGTGCTTAGTAGGGCGACCAGCTGGGGGCGACAGATCCACCTGCTGGCCTTTTATCTCCCCTCAAGGCTTGGTAATTTATGTTTTTACGTTTCACTTTCAGAAACCATTAAAATTTTTCTTCCTCTTTGTCTTTTATTGTGTTCTAAATCTGCCGTGGCCCGGTGACCACAGCGAGACTTATCAAGGGCCTCACAAATCATCCAATCAGTAGTAGCAAGGGGCATTTAAAAAAGGAAAGGATTTAAATATTGTTTATGACCTGATTTATAATTCCTCAGTCATGAGAAACAGTTGCAACCCCTGGTCTCCATCATGATTGGGGTTCAAAGGGCCCTACCAACCCCCCTGTAACCTTAATCCATTTATGTCCCGGTGAGCAGCCACAGACAGCAAATTTTCCCGACCTATCATTTCTAAATGTTTTTGGTGTAACCTCGGAACGAACCCTGATGTCTGTCCTGCTCCATCCTGAAACACGAGAGAATAGGCATAATTGGGCCATGGATGTTGGGGGAAAAGGGTTTTTTATGATGGGGATAAGTGAATCAAGGGGAATAAATTCCGGGAAAGGGGTTTATTTTACTCTTGGTAAATGAAATCTAAATAAATATTGAAAACCCATTAAGAAAAATAAATTCAAAATAAGTAAAAATATAGAAACGGAAAAATAAGATGATTTAAAGATAAGAAGACCTAGTGGACTAATTTCTTTCCAAAATAGGCTTTGTACAAATTTTTAAAAAAGTTGGCATGGGGAAATTACAAGTCAAAAAGCAAACCCAAATTTGGTATCCATTTGGGCTCCTTATCATAAAAAAGAACAAAGCCCGGGACAAAGTTCAGAAATTAATGCAACCCAGAAAAAAAGGTATAGACTTGAGAATAAAGACTGGGGGAAGTCTTTTTAATCTTTAAATTATGAACAATTGCAGCAGGTAGGTAAGATATGAGTTCTTTCTTTTTAAACAGTTACCTACAAAAACACGTTTTTTTAAGGTAAATGTTGGGATATTTTTCCTTATTCATGTAGCTTCACGATAGCAAACCTGGTGCCATTTATGACACCTGGCCTTAGTAAATGATGGGTGACTTAACTCCATCCATCCCTTCCTTTTGGGCCCCGTGTTTCCATTTTTATATTCCGAATGTCTAGTTTGGAGGTGGTGCAGTGAGGGGCTAATCCAGAACAGGGCACCAGTCCCTCAGGGCACACTTTCGCCCCATCCTTCATTGAATCCATTTAAACCAGTTCAGGGTGATTGGAGCAAAGGGCCCATCCCGACATAAAAAAGCCCCGAACAGGAAATCCATTGAAGGGGCGCCACAAACAACAAGTCAATTTAGAGTTTTTAGTAACCCACATGCACTGGGGGGCAAAAAAAATCTGGGAAACAAACCTTGATCTGTGAAACTTTAGCCAGCAGCACACCACTCTGTCATGATGAAAACCATTTTAACTCATGAAATAATGCCTATAAATTAAATTGTACTTATCATGGAGGGCTGTCTGAAGAATAGGGGTTTACCTTTTATATTGTGTTCACAGTTAGGATGTCCCGGGTTTTTTTTTAAAGTCTAAAGGGGCCTTTTTTCATGTGACCCCCATTTATATGACAGATATGAAGGGCAGTTTTTAACAAGTCACAATTCAGATGTTGTAATCAAAGGATGAATATGAACTCCTGCTATTTACTGATGACTTACAGAGGCTTAGGTGTACAGCGGACCCTTTCTCTTGTCTTTCTCAGTAATTTAATCGGGGCATACTTTGGGTGATTTTTTTTTTAATAGACCTGTAAACACCTTTTTTCTAAACAGATTGGTGTTTTTTTTTTTAATAGGTCAACTGACATACTCTCAATTTTTCTAAGTCATAAAAAATGAGTTTTTAATTGTTAGTGTTTGCCCTTTTTATTTTTAAACCCCTCATTTGTAGAAATAGCAATTGATCTTAAAAAATTTTCAAAGTAAAACTAATTTATTTGATTAACCCTTGCGTTGAAAGGTTTAATTTGCTTCAAGAGTATTGAATGGGCATTTTCTTTTTTGGGGGAAGAGAGGCCCTTTAAAACTTCAAACTGCCAAACTGCACTTGAACTTCCAATTCCATCATTGCAGATTCAAAAATTGTAAAAAAAAGAAACTTTTAGCTTTAAACCCTTTTAAGGAAAGATCTTTTTTGAGGGCTCTATTCAGCTTTCCTGAAAATCAAAAGCCGTTTTTTGTGGAATCTATTGAGTTTTTAGATGGTTACATTAAATTTTAGCCACTTTATTGGATTGAAACCTAGTTCTGAATGTTTTTAATCTCCCTTTTATGGGACCTCCGCGTTAAATTGGAAAAAAAAGAGAAAATTCCATTATACCCAAACAGCATAGAAACTGGGGCCCGGGCCTGCTGAACAAAAACCCCCAAATTTTTCCCTATAAACGCTTCCCAAGGACTTTTAAACCTCCAACCTCTGTCTTTATACCCCCATGAAAACTCCGTCCCCTCACTCAGCCGAGCCCTCTGAGCAGGTCTGCCTTTTTTTCCGGGAACACCCCCCCCCACCCCCCCCCCCCCACTAAGAAGGGGACCCCTCCGAATCAGCTCCCCATGTCAGGGGGGGAATTTGAAACTCCCCCGGGGGCACAAAACCCTGCTAATTGATGGGGCCTTCAGTGATGCGCCCTTTCTTTCTTTCTTTGGACAAACAGTTCTCATCAAAGCTTTTCCCTTTACCCCACCTACTTTTAAGATCAAAAGCTCACTATAACTTTTTTCCATTTTTTTCAAATTTATTTATTTTGAGCATGTGTTTCCGTGTTATGATTCTGATTACTATTGATAAACCTTTTTTTTTTCATCTCTGAAAAGTAAAAAAATTCTTAAAGTAATCAGCTCCGTAAACTGATGTATCTTTCCATTTTCCATAACACAATATCTTACCACGTTTTTTTTAATAAATTGATGTGAGAATTTTTAAAGCTTTTTTATAAATATTGGTGAAATTTGGGGGGCTACAGTGCAATCCATCCATCCATTACCCAACCTGCTTTTCCTCTAAGGGGTCACAGAGGTCTGCGGGGCCAATCCCAGCCAACACAGGACCAAGGCGGGAAACAAACCCGGGCGGGGTCCCAGCCCCCCCCAGACAGTGCACCCCCAAATTTTTTTATCTCTTGGATTTGCACATTCTTTTTGTGTCTTTTTTTTATTTTCCTTTTATTTTTTTTGTCATTTTCCCAAAGATGCATTTAGGTTAATGGGAAAACTGATATTGTTTAAATAGATAAGAGCAGTAATGGGCATGTCCTCACTTTGTATCCTACCTGTTCAAGTGTTTGAAATAGACAGCAGGCACCAAAAACGTGGAGATGAAAGTGCAAATATTTCTATCTATCTATCTATCTATCTATCTATTATCTATCTATCTATCTATCTATCTTTTCATCTATTATCTATCTTTTCACAGGAAAGGGGACGGTTGATTGACAGCACCTGAAACCACCCCGGGGGAATGGTGGGTATTAACTTTCTCCCTCGCTTCCCATGGAAAAAAAACCCCCCCCACCATAGGCATGGACCGGGGCAAACTTCCCCTTCCTCCCCCTTTTTCCCCTGCGTCATCCTTCCCCATCCTCCTTGCGGCCCTTTCCCCGACTTTCCCTACCGGCCCCCCCCAAAAAAATGGCCCCGGGCCAGGAGTGGCGCGGAAATGAACTGTTTATTTATGATTTTGACCGTCTTTTGTTTAACTTAAATATCGGGCAAAACCCCCAACCCTTCTTGTTTTCCCCGGTCCTTTAAACGGGCGATGGCGGAAAAAAGACCCCGGAATAGGAGGACAGGACCTGAACCCCGGCTGCAGGAATAAACCCCAGCCCCAGGCCCTGCACCCGGCCCGCTCCAACCGGGAGCTGGGGCCCGGGCCAGGTTAGTGGAACCCCACGGCGGACCAGTTTTCCCCCCCGGCGCCGCCACCCCTTGGTACCGGGGCCCCGGGGGGCTCGACCTACCGGGTATGTTTGAGGGGGGCGGCCACCCGGACGGTGGCAGCGGTCGGGGGGCCCATTTTGGCGCCATACCCAAAGGACCGGCCGGGCCCTTTATCCCTCCCTGAGGGGGGGGTTTTCCCACCCCCTAAAGCCAAAATTTTGGGCCCCCCGGGCTTCCCCGGGCCAAAAGGGGCAATGGCGGAACTGGGTCTTTGCCCCACCCCCTTTCGCCCCCCCGTTGAGTTCGGGGGCAAGAGGGGCCCCTGGCTACGGCCAGGGGCCAGGGGGAAAGCGCGGGGGGTGGCCTGTGAGGCCTTAATCAATCCCCAGCCCCCCCCAGGTCGGGGGACCCCCTATCAAAAATTCGGGCCCCCCGGCGTCCTGGAGCGTCAGTTGGCGGCCTCCACTTGGGGTCAGAAAACCTTTTTGGGGAACCCAGGGGCGGGCGGCCACCCGAGCCCCCCGGGCTGGGCGCCAGCCAACCAAAGGGGCCCGGGCCCGCTGTTTCAAGTGTGGGAGACCCGCCACCTCCCCAAAACTGCCCCCATCCCCGCCCGGACCCTTTGGACTCGCTGGACATCACGGGGGGATTGCCCCGCCGCACCCCTTGGCGAGTCCTGGGAGTGGTGTTGTAAATGGGCACCCCGTGGTGGCTTTGTTTGATTCGGCAAACATTACCATTTTTCCCCGTTTGTTCCCGCAACAGTGGTTAAAGAAACTTTGTTGGTTACCTGTGCATGGGGGGACTAGGTCTTCGTTCGCCACGCTATCACCGGAAAGGGGGAAACCCAACCCAAATGCGGTGCTGTGTTCCCCCCCCTTTCCCCAGTGATCCGGGACAAGACTGGTCTAAAAAAATCAGGGGAAGCCAGTCGCGCTCCGGGTCGTTGATCTTGTCATGGGGGAAAAGGCAACCCCCCCCGGGCCTCCCGCCCGGCAAAAAGGGAGGCCCAGGGCTGGGTCCGGGGACCTTTCTTAGGGCCCTTTGCCGGAAGATTCCCGGAAAAGGGGACAGCCAGGAATCCCCCGGGCCCGGGCCCCAAGACCCCCGGCCGGGACCAAATTTGGGTCCACCCCCGGCCTCCTTTGGGGGCAGGGAATGATGACCCCCCTGCGCTTTGCCGCGGTTTTCTCCCTAACAGCTCACAGGGGATCCACACGGAACCCTTTTTTGTCCTTAAAAATGATCTGTTGACAGTGGCTACCATGAGGCGAGGTGAATTTTTGCTTCCCTCCTTGGGCGGGAGATATGCAGTTGGCCATCTCACCTCTAGGCCCCACCTGGGGCCGAAAAACACGGGAAAGGGGTTAAGCCCGTTTTTTGGCCTGGGATAAATGAGGAGTCGGGGTTCTGTCAGTCTTGCCAGTGCCAGACCCCAGATTCCTGGGGGGCCCGGTTCCCCTCTAGTCCCTTTTCCCCCTTGGACATCCCTTTGAAAGGATAGGGTCGTTGGGGTGGGCCCCTGGACCCCAAACCCCGTGATAAGTATATCTAGTAAAGGGGACTATGCCCCCCGGTTTCAAGGCGGTTCCCTGCGCCCGCTAATACAAAAAAGCATGGGGGGAACTGGTTAATTTTTTCCCCGCTGGGGCAAGGAGGTCCTCACGGGCCGGGGACCCCTTCACTTATACGTTCAAGGAGGTGGCCAAATTTGGATAAAACACCTGAAAACGCAGTCTATCACCCGCAAACTGGCGGGGGTTTAGATTTAACGGCGCAACAGAGCTCCCAAGGTAGTCGCGCGGGGGGGCAGGGAAATGGGACCCGCTCCTCCCCCGGCTTTTTCCCCCAGGGACCCCGGGCCTCACGGGCTTCTCCCCTTTGAATTACTTACGGGCAAACCCCCGGGAACCCCACCCAAAAAAAAGGCTGGGGGCCCAGGTTTCCCTCCTCTAATATTTTTGATCGTAACGCCCGGACCGACTCAAAAATCAGGCCCTCCCCAAAAAGGCCCTGACTGCGCAACAGCGCGGCCCGGGGTTACAACCCAACTCCGCCTCAGGGGTTCCCCCCGGGGGGCCGATTTTGGGGCTGTCCCCCCTCCCCTTTGGGTGCTCGCCACTGGCAAGGGCCAGAGGGTTAAGGGAGAAAGGACTTCCCACTATTTGGTAAAACAGCCCAACCCCCTGCCGGGAGAGGGGTCTATCTGAAACCTTTTAAAACCCTGGAAGATAGAAAAACTTCCCCCTTGGGGTCCTCTCCTTTTAGCACAACTGCCCTTAACCTCGGTGAAGAGCTGACCCCCGCGCGGAGGGGTTGCCCCAAAAACCCGAGCCATCCCAGGGGTGGCGAGTCCCCCCCGGGCCGGCTGATTGAGCCCGATATGTCCGGGGCCGGGCGCGGGGGGCCCTACCGACTCCCCGGGGGCAAAACGCAGAGGTAACTGGGTGAAAAGATTTGGGCATGGACAAAAGAAAACCAATCCCCGGTCCCGCCCCGGCCCCGCTCCCAACCGGGGCCTCCCGGATTTTTTTACTTTAGCGCTGAATCAGTTCCCAAATTGATCCTCCCATGCCCGGGTTTCGACCTCCTTTGGGGGTGGACGGTGATATCTGACTACCCTTGACAGCAAAAGGGTATTGGGAAATTCCTTTAACGGCATCCGCCAAAAGGGAAAACGCCTTTAGCACCCCCGCGGGGACCGTACAAAAGGGCCTCCCATTTGGGCTGCGGGGGCCCGGGGACCTTTAACCCCGGTAGATGGTGCTGGCCCCCAAATCCCATAGTGCCGCCACCTGGATGGCGTTGATCTTTCGGGTTTGGGGGGGCATCTACTGCATCCCGCTGTCCTCGAACACTGGCTAAGCCGGCCCCTAAAAACCCCGGAGGTTTTTTTTTTGGGTTAAAGGCCAAATATTTAGGCTACCCCATGGGGCAAGGACGGTCGCCACAGAGCTCCAAAATGAAAAAATTTTGAATGGCCCGCCAGTACCAAGAAACAGGTGCAGGCTTTCTTGGGCTTGGTTATACCCGGGTTTTTACCCGTTTCTCCGAAAGCGCACCCTTTACTGACCCGACAAAAAGGGGGGCCCTATCGTGGTGTGGACCCAAAAGCAGAACCTTGTTTCAAAAAAAGGGCCCCCGCGGGCCCTTTTTTCGGGGGCCCGATTTTGGGCCCCGTTTTTTCCGACCCCGCGGACACAGGGCCGGGGGGGCCCGGTGGGCCAAAGCGTGATGGTGTGAGACCCTGGGATGTACCTTTGCGAAAATGATGGACGGGGGACCCCATGGGGGTGGAGGGGCCTTTGGGATTAATGGGGGGTGACCCCCTGGATATTGGTCGATTGGGTTTGACTGATCCCCGCACTTCGGGGGTGTCCCCGCCAAAAATGAATCCGCGGGTCACCGGTGGTTCCTGGACCTGCCGTATAAGTTCGTCCTTTCGGGGGGCACCCCAGGCCAAAGCCCATGCCCTCTCTCTATTCCAACCTTCCCCGGGTTAAAGGGCCCCCCACCCCGGGCCTGGGGAAGGGGGGGTTGGGGCCGCCGCCCCTGGGAGCGGTTGATTCGACAGCCCGGGAAACCACTCCCCCCCCGGGAAAGGTGGGGTTTAAATTTTTCCCCCTTTCCCCCATAGGAAAAAGCCGCCCGCACCAGGGGATGGATGACGGGTCGCATTTCCCCCTTCCTCCCCATCTTGCCCTGCGTCCCCTTCCCCTCCTCCTGGGTCCTTCCCCCATTCCTCCACTTCGGCTCCTCCCCAATAAAAAGGGCCGCCAGAATTTTGGCCCAAATGAACTGTTTGTTTATGATTTTGACCTGTCTTTTTTTTTAACCTTAATATAAGGGCGGCCCCAACCCCTACTGTCTCTCGGTCCTTTTCACTATCTTTTGCTTTCTACTAGCTGGTCTTTTTTTTCCATCTTATCTATTTTTCATTCATTACTAAAGATGTTAGAATGATTTGGGTTTTTTCAAAAATTTTTTCATTTGGGGGGATACTTTTTGACCCATTTAACTGTCACTTGATTTTAAGGTTTCATGTTTTTTCTGTCTAAATTCCAGGTGAAATCTATGCAGTGGTTTTTGGGGGTCAGTTGTGATGTTTTTTCATTTTTAAACCATTTATCCCAGACCAGATCTGCGGGGGGTTTTGGAGCCCCCCAGCTAGTTTTGGGGCAAGGTGGGCTACTGGGGGGCAGCACCCGCTTTCGGGGTGAACACACACACACACACACACAGAAAACCATAATTTAGAGTCCGTTCCCCTAACCCATCTTTGGACGGGGGGGCTAGTTCCTGGAAAAAACCCACAGACCAAAACCCCTAGTCCCCTTAGTGCGAGGCAGTACCCCAAACTGTGCCACCCTCCTCCCACAATCAATTGTGGCGTGTTTTGTATATGTAAATGTAATTTAGGGGTTGGTTCTGTCAGGCACATCCCCTATTTTGAATTTAAAAACACAGACATTAATTTTTTTTCTGCCCTTTTATCCCAACAATTTGGGACCTATGCATAAAAAGGGCGAACAAGAAAAAAATGAACGTTTTCCCGCAAAGCAATGTATAAAAAAACCTTTCTAAAAACACACTTTTCCCCCATCCCCGCATGCAAATTCCTGTTGGTTTTGCAGTCTGGCGCAAAAAGGCAAAGCAGTGTTACTGTTCCTTTTGGTTACCTTTTTTTTTAGAACCACATTTTAAGCAACTTTATAAATACCTGAAACTAACCGCTTTGTTTATTGTGAATGCATCGATTGTAGATTACCTGTAAAATATAATTGTCAGGGAATAGCCATAGTATTCCAAAAACCTTCGTTAGCGTTGTTACTCTCACTACCCTTTTTTTTCTTCTTTCCCCTCCCGGGGTTGCCGGGATCATTTTTTTCCATATTACTCTCCTGCACCCTCAAAGTATTTATATCACTTATAGGGAATCACAGAAAAGCTATGGGAAGAAATTATGGGTTTTCAGCTAAGCATCCTCCTAAGGGTAAACTTAAAAACCTTTCCTGGGCCCCAGGGTTCGAAACAGTTTCACCCAAGAACTTCGCCAATCTTTCCTTTGAACTTTTTTAGTTAAAAAAAAACCCCCCTGTTTGCGTACAGTTATAATATTACACAACCTGCATTTTTGGGGTTTTTTACATATTGGATTCATTTTAAGATGAAATCGAAAAATATCTGATTATATTATACAGAAAAAACTCTTCATTTAAAAAAATTTTATTTTTAAAAATTAACATGGAGGACTTGGTTTGCCCAAAGTTTACGTTCTCCTGCCTGTATATTTCTGACACTGGAAAGGGTAGATTGATGAAAATTAAACACATACTATGAAGATATTTCAATATTCTTTTTAAATTTTGAAGAATATGCTATTGGCTGTTTGTGGTGAAGTTTTGGGAAAGAAAAACAAAGGGCAGGAATTTGGGGGTTAGTTAGTATTTTGAAAAAGACAACTGTGCAATAAATTTTTCGGGGCTTAGAACATCTTTTAACAGAAAAATCACTATTGGGTTTTCATGTTTTTTCTTTCATTTCAATCATCATGAAAATGATATCCTATAAATCTAATATTTTTAAATTTTAGAGGCTGTAATATCACAAATGAATAGATTTTTGGGCCTGTTGGGAAAGAGAAAGGAGAAACGGGTTCACACACATAGAGCACATAGAAAATCAAATAAAAAAAAAACAAAGCAAAATGCCCTTTGAAATTTATGGATTTGAAACTAGTAAATTAAAAATTTTTTTATCTTGATGTTCTACTTTAATAAAAAAAAACTACGTGTTGAAAAATTTGAGATTAAAGGGAATTTTTTTTTCCCCTTTGTATTTTTTTTTTTCTGTACCAATAAGTTCGATGGGGTCCTGACTTTCCGCTTTGAAAGTGCTTCTTTTTTTTTGGCACTGTGTGACTTTGTGACGAGTTTGAGCCAACCCAAAATATGTGCCGATCAACTTCCTTTTTTTTTTTATTCAGTTTAAATCCAAATAGTATGTTTTCCCTTTCCTCCACTTGGTATTGCTGAAATTCTTATTTTTCCCCCGTGCTTTTCCCATTTTTTTTTCCGGGCGCTGAGCTTAAGAGCTATTTATATTGATTTGCATATTCTGGGGGTAATTCTGGGGGGTTTGGGAGGAGTTTGGGTCCCCTGGGGGAAGTGTTACTTTTTAGCTGGGGGGTTTATGGGGGAAGACGGAAGTTAATCGCACAGATTCCCATCTGGTTTTTCTTTCATAAGCACATTATTTTTTCTACGTATGTTATAGTGTGAATTTATGCAGGGTTGATGAGGCCCCTGGTTTTTTGCCCCCCAAACATGAAACTTTAAAATGCTCTCAGATCTGAACCCCTCAAATTTTTGGACAGGTAAAAATGGACAGTTTAAAAGGCTTTATTTTTGCTCAAATTTTTTGTGCTTTTTACTTTCATTCCTAATTGTTCCCAGCTTTTTTACAGCTATTATTTCCTAGTTGGTCCCCCTACAGGGAAAAAAAACATATTCCAACATGATGTACCTAAAGGGTTTTTTTGTGGCATTTGTTTTGTGCCTTGGGGCATCACTTTGTTTTGTACAGTTTGAATTTTTATACATGGAAAAAAAGACAAATAAGTTTTTCACCACAGTTTGATGATGCCCCATCCAGTGTTCCCCATACCTTTTTTTGCCCCACTGATGGGGCATCCCCAAGGAACATTTTCCGATGTATGTATTTGGGTATTTTAGTGGGGACAGAGATATTTTCCCTTGCAAGCGGTATAGTGTCAAATTTTAAAAGAAAAGGGTAAGTAGTCGGGCCCCACTATGTGGGGGTGATTAAGAAAATGGTGTGTGAAATAATAGTTAACTCTATATGTTTTTTCTACTAAACATTTAAAATAGTTTAAAAAAGCCCAACAATTTTAATAAGAAAATAAAGTTATATAGTAAACCATATAGCATACAATCAACCCAAAATTTCCACTATTTGCTGCGGTATCCACTTGTTTGGTCAGGACTCCAGTCCATTAAAAGGGCACACTTCCCCTGGACCAATTTAATGTTGTAAATAATCAAACATGCAATTTGTGAATATGGTCATGAACTATGGTCAAGAGGAAAGGAAAGTGGATGGGCTTTCGTTTTATGAAGATGTTGAACAGAGCCACCCTCTTATCCATTGGTTTTCTAAACCCTTACTTCTCCATTACACATTGGCTGCAATGGATCAAGTATTCTGGAAAAGGCTGGGATCATTCAGAAAAAGTTTTTTGCAAAATTAGTACTTTACCCCCCTGGGCCGTTTGCAGTTTACAAACCCTGATACATCTAATGTGTGAGACCAATTGGGTCCGGGAAAACCCCAGGGGGAAATGAACATAAAATTCCCACACGGATTAAAACAATGTTTAAGCAAACCACTATCCTCATGCTGCTCACAATATACACACAAGGGGTTCAACTCAGCCCGGAGAACTACTGGGGCTGAAAATTTTCATTCTAACCCCTTTTTTAATTTAGTGACCAGTTTTAGTCAAATTAACTATTTCCCCCTTTTTTTTAATTGATGTTTTTGAAACCTGACCGCTGAATTGATTTTTTTTTTTTAAACAGCACCTAAACATAAATTTGAGGGAAGTAGCCAACGATGGCAATAATTTGGGGCCCAAACTCCAACCAACTGCACTTCATTCAGTTTCTTAACTTGAAGCCAGTTCTCTCCTTTTTAAACCTGTTAAACTCCATCCATTCTGCCAGGGCAAAATTTTCAAAAGTTTGATTTTTTTTTTTTAAAGGGCTTAAATGTTTTGTGGACCTAAGCAGATCAACATTACGCGCTTCTTTATTTTTTTTTTTTTCGATGGATGCGGGTTGTTGTTTATTGTTAGTTATTTTGTGTCTTAATATAAAAAGCAGACCATGAAGTTCAGGTATGGCTACAAAAAAATTAAAAATGGTTAGCCATAGGCTTAAAAAGTCTTTGGTTTTAAACATCAGGAAGAAGCCTTTATCCCGTAGCAGTAGATGATCTTTTGAAAATTTCCCCCTTCTTTCCGTTCATTTATTTTTGTGGTTTCAAAAAAAAAATATAAAATTTTAACCTTGTTCATACATTGTCCCTTTTTTTCATCCCGCCCAAGGCCAGGCAGAAATGGGTGCTATCTTTTTTAGTGTTCACATAATAAAAAAAAGAGGGGTATAATTGTTCTGATCTAATCACTGTACCACTTTTCGCTGCTCAGGGAGTTTTCGCTTTAACATACCGCAGAGTGACAGGTTTTTCAGCATTCAGTTTAAAGATAAAACAATTTTGAACAGAACAGCGAGGTAATTTTTTTTCCCCTCATGGCAGTTTTGGCAGTGTGGGGCAACTGTGGAAATGTTTTAATTTAGTCTGCCTTTGTGTGTTTCAAGAACCCAACATTGCAAAGGTCATTTGTCTTGAAAAGCTCTTAAAAAGACTCCCGGGTTTTGAGATTAATGAAGAAAAAGAAAATCCATTTGCTCTTTCCCAGGAATTTCAGAGCATTTTTCTTACATGAAAATTTATGAAAAATGGGGGAATTTTTTTAAACATGCTATTTTAAAATACATATTCATAAAAAATTCACCCAGTCTTTATTTTTCAAAATCAACTTTTGCAGGATTGGGGTTGTTCAACCTACTCTTCACCATCAGTTGAAGGCCTAAACCAGCTCTGAGTGGGATGTCAGTTGTTTCATTACCCCCATATTAATTTAAACGGGGCATATTTAGAGTCTGCATTTAAATTTGAATAAATTTTTATGGGAGGAACTAGGTATCTGGAGTAAAAGCCATTTTTTGTAAAAAAAATAACGTTAGGAAAGAAGAGGGGAGCAAGACAGATTTCAGCAGGAGGATGAACTAAACAGATTGAAGAAATTGAGCTTTTTTAGTTTAAATAAATAGGTACAAAATGTTTAAATTTGGGAAAAGTTATACAGTGTATCTTAGGTGTTACTTTAAATTTAAACTCTTCAACCCCAATACTGGGGCAGGTTGAAAAGTGTTCAGGTGCTACCCCCTTTCTACTCAAAATAATGTTTAATCTATTGTCGACATTGACTTTTGTCTATTTGAATGATATTCAAATCAATGTACTGACTATTTTAATACAATTTATTTTTGTTTTCCCAAAATACCAAAGGGGGCCCGGGGGTTTAATAGGCCCTGCCTTTACTCTGTGAAGACAAGGGAAAAACTCCCCCCAAAAAAAAAAAACTTTTAGGAAAAAAAAATGGAAGAAACCCTTTGGGAAAAGGGAGTTCAAAAACAGACCCCTTTCAAGGTACTGGGGGGCAGTGGGTCAAAAAGAAGGGGCTCAATACAATACAGTACACAGAAATAACAATAATCCTCCTTTAGTAAATAGAAATATTATAGGTACAAGGGAACTCAACAGTAGATGATTTAATTATTTGGGTTTGTTTAGGGGCCTGGGGACCTGGTATCAAGCTCCCCCCCGGGCCTTTCCCCGCTCAATGGTGCGGGCCAGCCAATCGAAAGGGCCCCCCTACCCCAAAAATTCCCGTGATCCCCATCAGAATGACTTTCCTTAGGGAGGAAAAAAAACCCTTTTGGGGGAGTGGCACTATGCCACATTTTAGCGGGAAAAAAACAGAATAGGTGAGGTTAGTAACAAATTATAAATCTCATATTTTATATTTTAGTGCTAATGACTAAAAAAGAGATGTGTCTGTACAGTTAATCAGTAGCAGTCAGGATATGCTAAACTAAAATTGTGAGTCTTCAGCCTGGATTTAAAAGCTGGCCCCAAGGGGGCATTCTTATAGTAGCAGGCAGACCATTCTACAGTTTAGGGGGCCCCGTAACTAAAGCACAACCTCCCCCTGTTATTTTTTTTAATCCTTTTATCATAACAGACCGGCATCTGGAGATCTTAATGTGACTCAGGTTTTAAGTCATTCAAAAAAATTCGACAATGCGGACCCGGCCTTTTAAGGTTTATATGTTAAAAGGAGGATTTTGAAATTTTCCTGAACTTAACTGGTATCCAGTTCAAGAATTAAGAGCTAGAGTTATGTGTTTGTATTTTCTAGTTCTTATAATAATTTTAAAACATCTTGGATTAACTGGAGGGTGTATACGAATATTTGTCAGTGAACACCCGTTTAAGATCGACCTACTTAAATAAATGCAAAGAAAAATTTCTTAGAATCCTGCTTATTTAGAAAATGCCTTAATTTTCCCCAAAATTTTTAAAATGGAAGAAACATATTTTGACAACTTTGTAATTTCTTTTAAAAGACATCTAGATAAAGAGAACTCTTGCTTGTGGGCTGATTCTGTAAAATTAATGGTGATTCCCACTGAGTTAAATATGACAAAATATTGTTGTGATCAACGCATTCCCTCAACAATTAACATCTCTTTTTATCTTTTTAAAAGACAGATAGTTCTCATCTATCCCCTTTTAATTACTCCAAACTAATTAAAGACAACCCAGACATTGATTTAAATGAAAGGTATAAGGGGGTGTCATCTGCATCAGTGAAAATTAACATTTTTTCCAAATGAGAATCCCAGTGGAAGCATGTAAAGTGAAACATGGTCCCAGTACGGCCCCGGGGGGACCCATATTGAACCGGGGAAAATGATGGAGTACTGTCACATTTTGCTACTGGAATCGATATAGTTTTCAACTCTCAAAACTACAGAAAAATGTTTAGCCTCAATTTGATTAAAATATCTTACAATTTCTCATTTTTCTTTTTTCCAAATCTGTTTCTTTAATAAAGGTGGGGCTTTGGGCCCAAATAGTTGAAGGCTCCCCTCTTTATTTATTTCCTTTAAAAAAATTTTAAATGCTACTCATCTAAGAGGGTTGAACCACTTAATCAACATAGACCTAATTCATATCTCTCTTTTTTGAGTTGATTTGGGATTCATAAAATAGTGAAAGTTTTTGATACCATCTGTTGGAATGACAGAAAAGGCAACCCGACAGAAAACCTGTCCCTTTATTAAGGTGGAATTTTCTCATGAACAGCAGCACAAAGTTAAAAAAAAGCCATCTTTGATGTATATTTAAATGATGGATTTTTAAATGAATTGGAATGGAATAAGACTAGGCAAACAAATCCATGAAATCTACAAAAAAAGCATCAAAATAAATTATTGTCAACCCCGAAAAACAAAAAAGAAGATTAAGGTAAAATTCCCATGACTCATTTAGATGTCAGATGGAATGAAAATTTTATCTTTCTTTTAATTTTTATTCAGTGTGTTACCTTAAATTTTTTTAAAGAAAAGTCATTGAAATAGATGAAGGCAGAGGCCCGCAAACCATCTTAATCCTAGTGATCTTGCCTTGGTCTCATGATAACACTTATCTGAATTGGCTTGATGAAATAAAATCATGTCAATATGGCTTTTTCTCTTGTTCAGAAAGCATCAAGATAGCAGTGGCTGTCCTTAAATTAGAACATTTGGGTTTTTGTGAAATGTTCTGATTCGGTTTGTTGCATGTGGCTAAGTAGAT
Organism: Polypterus senegalus; assembly: GCF_016835505.1. NCBI lineage: Eukaryota > Metazoa > Chordata > Cladistia > Polypteriformes > Polypteridae > Polypterus > Polypterus senegalus. Next base: position 46,189 of record NW_024378755.1, read on the forward strand.
ATTAATCTAGAAATCTTTTCAATGCTGGATTCTTTTATTCATTTACTTTTTCATTTTCATCTTACTGATACCCAATACAAAGTGTGTTGACTAAGACACAAACCATCAAAAAATTGCAAGTCCCTCTGATGCTAACATTTTAATGACTGTGTAGATTTTGGAGGTAATGAGAACACTAAATTAGCCTTCCATTAGTGAGTATTAGAATGTACATAGACTGTAAAACCTGGGATCACCCAGGCTTGGGGTACTTTAAACCTATTATTAGTGATGATTCAGCAACTTAGATTTTCACTTCACAAAATGAAAAGTGCTGCCATGCCGTTTCATAAGCAGCATAAGAAAGGTGATTAGTATTCATAAAATCTCCCTAACCCCCGGGCTTATCTTCACCTCTTGGCAGTAAGGTGAGGACACAATTCATTAGGTGAAGGCAGAAATAGTCCCCCAGTATTTAAATAGTAGCCCAGTAAATCAAGATCTTATGTAAGACGCAAAAGAGTCTAGGCTGCAGTGTTTTTTTCTCAATTACTTTTAATAACAATTTCATTGCCTCACTTGCAGCTTTTCTCTAAGAGTATATCCTTTTTTTCTCATTGTGGGTTGTGTTTGATGTTCCATTTCCAAAAGAAATATTTCTATTATTTATTTTCTTGGACCCATTCCTGAAAATACAGGGGCTCATAGGGAAGTTGAGTGCTGCCAAACCCTTAAGGGGCAATGTTTATTTCTTTCGATATTCCAAAAGCGTTACATTCCACAAAACCGTTTTTAGTGATTTTCACTTTGAAATCACACTCTAAACAATTTTGCAAAACTTTTAAAGCGAAAAACGGGTGTTTCACTCATTACAAATTACTATATTTTGTGATGTTACATTGCCCTAACCTATGGAATGTGATTCTGGCAGCGTGCAAAAGTTATTTCATTGTAGTGTGTACACGTGATGAAAAGTCTGAAATGAACTTATTACATACATTTTTTTTTTAAAAGCAAATGAGTAAACATAATTGGTAACTTTACTTTATGTTGCTGGTTTGACATTCATCTCAGTTTTTTGATGAAGGAATTTTGGCTTTGATGTCTACATAGAACAATTTTAAATCAGCTTTGAGCCATATTTATAACATTACCAAATCCCGCTTTTTCTCTGTCTCCTGTAATAAGAATTTTGGCCAACCTTCCCCTACCCCTCAACTGCTGAGACCCCCACTCTCCTGCCAGTAAATGCTGTCATGGTGAAATGAATGTGTACACAAGCGCCCCGCAACAGTGGCACCCATCCAGGCTTCATTTTCAGCCTGATTTCCAACATCTCTGAAATAGAAAAAGGTTAAGGATACAGATGGATGGATAACATCTATTTGCATTTGCACGTCTATTGAAATTGCATGCATTATACATTTATGAGTAGGCGTTTATAGGTATTTCTTAAATCACAGCACCAAGCCATCCAGACAATAAACTTAGGTTTTAATGTCTCCCAACTTTGAATTTCTAGTATATAAATACAATGCTGATAAGCAGGTCCTTTCATTGTTTAACCTCAAAAGTCATTCAGGGACAGGTGATTCCATTTTTGATTTTTGTCTACAAATGATGCCATCGTGGATGGATGTAGTTTTCTTTTAGTAGATGGGACAGATATCAGATGTAATCTTTGTTGTCAGGCAAATGTTGAATAGGTATAAACTGATAGGAAATATGGTCATTGTTTATCATGAGAAGGCATTTAACATGGTGCAACATGAAAAGTGGGTGTATGGTAGGGAAGATATGTGTGGATTGTTAGTTCGTGGTGTACAGGAAGCCAGAACAGTAGTTGGGGATACTGCAAGTTTTGGTGGGGCGGGATTTGGGGATCCATTCTGCTCTTTGTACTAGTGGTGGGCGGATCCCAGATAATGGGAAGTATTACCAGAGAACTCATGCATGCAGATAATGATGACAAAAAGTGAAACTAAAGACCAATGTAAACCCAGGAAAGATCAAGTGGATGGGAGTAAAGGGCAGAGAGCATTGAAGAAGTGGATGCATGACCATGAGGTCCCGTATATAGAGTAGAAGTGTTTGTGAAATCCAATGCAGGTGTAGCCAGAATTGGGTGTATAAATGATGAGTGATATGGAGAGTAGGCTGCAGGTGGCAGTTTGAATTCATTTGTAGAAAATCTAGAGTGAGGTGTGAATTCTAACATAGTAGGGCAAATTTAGATATCAACCAATTGAGTTGTTTTAGAGAAAAAGTACATGTGTGAAATTTTGTACTGTATGTATAATTCCAACCTGCTTACTCTGAACAGGACCAGCCAATATGTACTGATACATGTAAGGGCTTATAAGATATAAAAAATCCAGTGCACATCATGTTCACTGTATGTATATCCATCAATTACCAAACCCATGAAATAGTTAAGGTTGTGGTATACATTGTATACACACACTGAGCATTTAATTAAATCGATGCTCCTTAATGCTAGTAAACTTCCTCCAAACTCATTATATACAAGATATGGGATGAGCGGTATCCTTCAATAAAGTGCGTAATAAAGCCCAGCTTCAAAAGGGCTGACCTCAATTGGGCGCGAATAAAAGGTAAACGACAAAATTATTACAGAAAAATTTTTTAGATAAAGGCAATGATTGAACGTAATAAAAGGCAAAGCAAGAATATTAAAACATCCAATTAATTATTTCATGAACTTCTAACAAACTATTACTAAAGTCTCTATATTTTGAACATTTCCAATCCTATATTCAGTGCATTTGGATGTGTTCCCCATTGATAGTTTTTCTCCTTTCTGAATGGGTAGTATAGTAGATCTGCACCTTTGTTGCTCTTCACATATTCCAGAGCCATTTAAACAAATTATCTACGAACCTTTTATTCGCAGCCAATTGAGGCACCTTTTGAAGCTCCTTTTTGTGCCCCCCTTATTGAATAGAGCCAAAAATGAGCATTTTCGAAATTCTGTATTTGGTGCTAATTTTTATATTTGATTGTACATTTAAATTTCCCTTCCTGAGTGTAAAGAACCAAACACCAGGCTATTGTTGGCCAAAATCTGGTTTTGTTTCCTTCAGGAATCATTTTAAGAGTTTATTATTAAGACTATAGAGTTTATTTAGGTTTATCATTACTATAAAGATATTATTTTGTATTTTTTAAATTTGGGAAAATGTAGATAAGGAATAGGTACTGTTTTTTTTTCTTTTTGGACACAGAATAGTAAGTGGCTTTCAAGTTACCCTGACTATAACGTAAGCAGACAACTGCCATTAGTCACTACATCATATCGGCAGGAGACTCTTACATAAGCTCATTCTTCCTGCTGTCTCTTGCCTGAAAGGGGCAGTTTCATCTCAGTACCTTAATTTAATTGGAAGCTAGCCTCCTAGTTTTGCTATCCTTGCACATTTATTCTTTGACAGGAGCATGGGCAACAGGGACATACAATTGTACTGGCTAAAATAGAAAGAGCATAATGTAAGCCATTGAACCTTCACTTTTCGATAAAGGTGTAGGTCCTTAAGGGAATGTCATGACACACTGCTAGATAATGTGATTTGCCTTAACTGGAGGGCATCAATTACACTTCCATACTGTATTTTGTTCTTATGTCCCAGACTGGTGTAAGGGTTGTGAGGTCTGAGTAGATATCAGAGCTGTCATGTCACTTAAGCGGAGCTCTCTTTGAGCATTCAATTATTTTTTGTAGTTCGGGAGAAAGAAGTTCTTCTTTTGCACAGATAAAAATATATTTTTACCACAGTGCAATGAAGGAAACTGATTATGTTAGAGGAAATATTAGTTGTACATGACCATAAGTGAATACTTCCTCAGGTACTGATTTCTAATTTACCCCATCATAAGGCCCTAATCTGGTTCAATAAGCTCTCCTTGCAGAAACAGAGCTCTTTCCATCCAAGTAGCTACATCCCAACATGCATTCTGTTTGTTTATTGGATGTGGTGGATGCTGCGATAATAAGCTGATGTGCCTGTGTGAATAAAGTGCATGAATGTGGGGGAGCAGTATTTGTGTTAGTACACATGAAGGAAGTATACTAGAGTATGAATATACTGTAGGAATCAACAAGGTGATGGAGTGAAAGTGTAGATAAAAAAAAAACGTGGGGAAGTGATCACAGTCAGTGTTTTGTGCAATGGAAGGAAAAAGATGAACTGGGTGACATTGGGGGAGTACTAATATTAAGTCACAAGTAAATGCATGAGTTAAAGTGTTAAAGAGGCAATGTGCAAAACTATGCCAGTGACTGTGTGTGTCAGTGTGAGAAAAGGACCAAAGGTGTGACTATAGAGTGGAGAGTAAATGGGAGTGAAAATGTGTGTGTGTGTGTGTGAGGAAGACTGCCCCTAAGTTGAGATTCTGCTAGCCTTTGAGTGAGTATAGAGTACCTGTGTCTATGTGTTCATGTGAGTGTGAATGTGTGAGTGTGTGCAGCCTTTCTTTTCCCGCCTCTGTGCCAAATCCTCCTCCACAGCTGCTGTGTTCAGCAGCTGGGCTTTTGGGGAAAAAGTCCTAATTTGGCCAATGAATGTGCACACATTCCTCTGGGCTGAAACACTATGTACTGCCGGGAAATTGGAGAAGGAGCTGAAAAACCCTTTGCTGGTAACTGCCCGCATATTAAACTGGTAGTACTGAAATATTGATGATCTGAGGTTTACCTCATTCACGTATTGAGGGCCTATTGTCCACTGTCCTATGGTATTTTGCACAATTCAATAACACTTTTATTTTATATACACTTTTCATATGGTTTATCTTATGATTCTACAGTATGAAACATAGTCAGACTACCTGACCGGGATGTGGTACCAAGCTGAGGGACTGAAACGTAATCATTTGTTTCTGCCCAGCTCAGAATGCTAACTGTAGAATCAGGTGGTGGTGACTGAGAAATTGCAGTGCATCATTTGAATTCCAATGGGAGTCTAGAGAATTACCGATGGCTCCACATTCCTCAATCTGACTGTTCATTTTCATACATTGATTCCAGCTGAAAATGAGGGATGGGCAGAGGGCGCTTAGACATTGAGAGTGCACAGCCGCTAAGTTCCGTGAGAGGCAACGATTCTTCGAGGG